>NW_013566717.1:5000-12500 GCF_000499605.1 Eimeria maxima | reverse complement strand
TAATATATTTATAAATATAAATAAAATAAATAAATAAATAAATAAATAAATAAATAAATAAATAAAAATAATTTAATTGTATAGGGAAAAAAATTAGTAAACACTTGTCTTTTATTTTGTTGCCTAAACCCTAATATCTGCTGCACCTCCAGCAGCCAAACCCTAAACCCTAAACCCTAAACCCTCCTTCACATGAAGAAACCGCCACCTCCTAGGCCTCCTCCTCCCCCAAAAGGCCCGAGGGAGGGCCCCCCACCGAAGGGGGGCCCCCTGTTCCTGGGGACCCCAGGGGCCCCAGGGGCCCCTGGGACCCCGGGGCCCCCCGGAGTTTCATAAGGAAGGAAAGGGGTATGGTCAGGAGCAGGGTCTGTGCCTAGGGGCCCCATAGGGTCATAACGGGCCCCTGGGGGTAGCGGGGGCCCCCCCCTAAAGCTGCAGCAGGACAGATAACATACACATATATATACTTGCTGGTGCTGCTGCTGCTTCTGTTGTTGTTGCTGCTGCTGCTGCTGTTTACGGCGGGTTGCTGCACCAAACCCTCTTACAGTCTAGGGTTTAGGGTTTAGGGTTTGCTTACTCCCTGTTATTATCTCCTTGCATGCCAAATAAAGGATGCGAGGGGCCCACCAAGGACCCTCCTGAACCCCCTAGGCCCCAGGGGCCCCCAGGGGGGCCCCCAAGGTTGGGGGGGCCCACAGGAGGGTTCAAGTCGTCAGCACCTACAGAAGGTAAGGGGCCCCCAGCACCAGCAGATCCAGAGGGGGGGCCCTGAGAAAGCGTTGGACCCTCGGGTGGGCCCTCCTGCAAGAGACAAGCAGCAGCAGCAGCAGCAGCAGCAACATCAGTAGCAGCAGCAACAGCAACAGCAGCAGCACGGCGTGCATGAATGCACGTCCTGCAGCATCTGCTGCTGCGCTGCATGCAAAGCCCCAAGTTAATGCAGCACCAACTTACTTTAGTAGCAGGACAGGGTTTGCATGGGGCCCCTGGGGGCCCCTCTTGAGTGCCCCTGTCTTGAGGGGCCCCCCCTTGAGGGGGCCCCCCAGCAGCAGGAGTCCACAGTTGGTGCAGCAGAGTATCCAAAGGCTGCAGCAACCGCAAAAGCAGCAGCAGCAGCAGCAGCAGCAGCAAAGTATATCTCAATGCAGCAACAGCAGCACAGAAGCAGCAAACGCAGCTGCTGCTGACAAGTCGTAGAAACCCTCTACTAAACCCTAAACCCTAAACCCTAAACCCTAAACCCTCGACTTACCTGCAGTTTCTCGAGGTCGGATTGAAGAAACCCCCCTTCAGCATCTGCTGCTGCTGCTTCTGCTGCTGCTGCTGCTGCTGCAGCAATGCCATCTGGGATTTCTTGAAGCACAGCACCAGTGCTGCTGCTGCTGCTGCTGCTGCTGCTGCTGCTCTCTTCCCCAACACGCAGCACCGTTTGTCCCCCAACTTTCCCTAAGCTTAGTCGCAGCCGTTTTGCTGCTGCCTGCTGCTGTTGCTGCTGTTGCTGTTGCTGTTGCTGCTGTTGCTTCCCAGCATCCGCAGCAGCAGCAGCTGCTGCTGCTGCTGCTGCAGCAGATTCTAGACGCCATTCAGGTCTAGTGTATGTACATGTCCATCCATTACTTTCTTTTCTTTCTCCTTTTATATACAAAACCCTAGCAATTGTACCATCAGGTAGGCATATTAATCCTCCTGTTCTTCCTGTTGCTGCTGCTGCTGTTGCTGCTGTTGTTGCTGCTGTTGTTGTTGTTTTTGCTGCTGCTGCTGTATCTTCCTCATAACAAGGAATAAATCCAAGATCTATCATCTTGCAGTGTATGTACACCTCAAGGGCCCCCTCTCCCTTTAGACGAAGAAGTCGTGCCATTTCTTTAAAGGTAGGGGATAGAAAGGGGGCCCCCAAGGAAGAGGGGCCCCCCATCGAATAGGGGGCCCCTAAGGAAGACGGGGACCCAGACGAAGAGGAGGCCCCCAATGGGGTTTTGCTACTGGTTGGTGGAGACGACATGCCTTGTTCTGGTGTGCTGCTGTTGTTGCTGTTGGTGCTGTTGCTGCTGCAGCTGCTGCTGCCGCTGCTGCTCTTTGTGTTGCTACTGCTGTTGTTATTGCTGCTGCTGCTGCTGCTGTGAGTGCTTGGACGAAGTAATGAGGGTTTTAACTTCAACTGTTAAGAAATAAAGCAAAACCCTAAACCCTACAACGCCAAAGCAAAACCCTAAACCCTAAACCCTAGCCGTCTTGCTACACACGACTGAGCGGTGTGCTTTGGGGTGTATAGGCAGCTAAATATACAGATAGAAGGAAACAAAATAATTAAAAGTAATAAATATGTCTTATTTATTTAGTTTTATTTATTTAATTAAGAGCAGTAAGCAGTGAGCGACACCGAGCAGCAGCACACGGCTGCTGCTGCTGCTGCTGCTGCTGCCGCCGCCGCCGCTACTGTAGCTGCTGCTGCTATTTCTGCTGCTGCTGCTGCAGCAGCAGAAGACATTAAACATTTTATATAATATTTGTGAGTCTTCTGCAGCAAAATAAATTAACTAAGAGATATAATTAGGCATTTCCTGTATTGTAGCCTAAACCCTAAACCCTAAACCCTAATCTCCAAACCCTAAACCCTAGGAAGTCACCCGCCAGTAGGGCAGTATCAGTGTTAGCAGAACTTGTGGAAGAAAGCAACTACAGCAGCAAACATTGCTGCTGCTGCTGCTGCTGCTCAGCAGCAGCAGCAGCAGAGGCAGCAGCAACAGCAACAGATTCGTCTGCACAGATAAAACCCTAAACCCTCAAGAGTTCGTTAAATGCATTATTTTAAACAAAACACCTCGGCAGGCTGATTGCCCCCTCTAAACCCTAATTTAGGGTTTAGGGTTTCCTCTATTTACACACAATAAACTACTGTACACCAACGGTAGCAGCAGCAGCAACAGCAACAGCAGCAGTGTAGCCTTTTTGCTACTGGTGCTCTTGCTGCTGCTGCTGCTGCTGCTGTTGTTGTTTCTGCTGCTGTTGCTTTCAACGCTGCCTTTATCATTCATGCTGCTCCTTTTGCAGCAACAATAGCAGCAGCAACAGCAGCGGCAGCACCTGCTGCTGCTGCTGCTGCTGCTGCTGCTTCTGCTGCTGTGTGTAGAGGGAGGGTTTGCAGAGGCTCTCTTATGAGACCCATACTGCACTACTGCAGATACCTACTCATTATAAGGGAGGAGGCTATCGTGCGGCAAGGGTTTAGGGTTTAGGGTTTAGGGTTTAGTCGCAATTGCCAGTTGTTATCTCTGGCGCGGGCTCTTCGTTGCGAATGGCGACGAAGTGCAGACAGTGATATTGCACCTGTACACAAAAGGGTTTAGGGTTTACAACGAGGGTTTAGGGTTTATAATGAGGGTTTAGGGTTTATAATGAGGGTTTACTGTTTACAACGAGGGTTTAGGGTTTACAACGAGGGTTTACTAGGGACAACGAGGGTTTAGTGTGTGTATATAATGAGGGGTTTGCTTAGGGCTTAAGCTGTCCATTACAAAGTTTAGGGTTTGATTAGGGTTTAGGGTTTAATTAGGGTTTAGGGTTTAATTAGGGTTTAGGGTTTGTGCTCACCTGCATCATCGATTTGCGGTTAGATGTGTAGTAGCAATCCCGCCATTCAACTTTTACCAACGTAAACCAATTCTGTATAACTGCATGTAAACCCCAAACCCTAAACCCTAAACCCTAAAACCCCTAAACCCTAAACCCTAAAAACCCTAAACCCTAAACCCTAAAAAGCTTCCCCCGGAAGAGACGAGGATGTGCGTGTAGCTTACCCGTCATATTTTAGGGTTTGTTGTAAACCCTATGACTAAATATGCATTTGGAGTGTTTAGGGTTAGGTTGGTGTGTTTGCTATTTAGGGTTTAGGGTTTAGGGTTTAGTGTTTAGGGTTTAGGGTTTAGGGTATACCTGCAAGAATTTCTTCAGCAGAGAATTCAAGACTAACTTCATGTGGCATTTCTGCATAATGATAAAGAAGAGGACCAACATTTGCCCATAAACCTCCTTTTCTTGTTATTTTAGCTATTGTTTTTATATATAATAGTACATTATGTGCTGTATCTAAGAAGAAAGATGTTAATACACCATCAAATATACGAGAAGATGCAGGAAGAGTTGTTGAAGGACTACCATACACCTGAACAATCATTCATAAACCCTCATAAACCCTAAACCCTAAACCCTAAAAACCCTAAAAACCCTAAAAACCCTAAAAACCCTAAAATTCCTAAACCCTAAACCCTAAAAACCCTAAACCCTAATTTGTAAACCCTAAAATGTAAAATATGTAAACCCTAAACAACCCTAATATATAAACCCTAATATATAAACCCTAAAATGTGAATTCAAGAATACAAACTGTATAAGGAATAAAAAAACCCTAAACCCTAAACCCTAAACCCTAAACCCTAA
Source organism: Eimeria maxima (assembly GCF_000499605.1). Taxonomy (NCBI): domain Eukaryota; phylum Apicomplexa; class Conoidasida; order Eucoccidiorida; family Eimeriidae; genus Eimeria; species Eimeria maxima. Next base: position 8,060 of record NW_013566717.1, on the reverse strand, counting down.
ACCCTAAACCCTAAACCCTAAACCCTTACCTCAACAAATTCTCCTGCACACATAGAGAAATCAGCAGAAGGCCCAACGTGTTCGCTAGGCGCAACGTCAGGGATCCATATAACATCTAGATGGTCTCCTTGACAACGACTAAGGAGACAAAAAAGGAGACAAAAAAGGAGACAAAAAAAAGGAGACAATTAACAAAATTATTACAGATAATCAAGGGAAAAGGGGACAAAAAAGGAAACAACAAGGGAGACAACAAGGAAACAAAAAGGAGACAAAAAGGAGACAGAAAGGAGACAAAAAGGAGACAAAAAGGAGCCAAAAGGGAGACAAAAAGGAGACACAAAGTAGACAATTAAGGAAAGAGAGAAAAGGAGACAAAAAGGAGACAAAAAGGAGACAAAAAGGAGACAAAAAGGAGACACAAAGGAGACAAAAAGGAGACAAAAAGGAGACAATAAGGAGACAATTAAGGAAAGAGAGAAAAGGAGACAAAAAGGAAACAAAAAGGAGACAATTAAGGAAAGAGAGAAAAGGAGACAAAAAGGAGACAAAAAGGAGACAAAAAGGAGACAAAAAGGAGACAAAAAGGAGACAAAAAGGAGACAATTAAGGAAAGAGAGAAAAGAAGACAAAAAGGAGACAGAAAGGAGACAAAAAGGAGACAAAAAGGAGGCAAAAATGTACCGATTGGATGTGGATAGACAGTACGGCTGAATTGGCAACGACTTGGGGGTTAGACGAGAATTCAACAAAAAATCAGACCCTAAACAGCAGCAGCAGCAGCAGCAGCAGCAGCAGCAGCAGCAACAGCAGGAGAAGCAGCATGAATATATAGTCATAATAGGAACTGCAACTAAAGGGAACTATAACCATCACCACCAAAGTTTTCTAGGGTTTAGGGTTTATCTAGGGTTTAGGGTTTATCAAGGGTTTAGGGTTTAGGGTTTAGGGTTTAGGGTTTAGGGTTTAGGGTTACCTATAAGCATAAAGTAAGAGAATTCATTTCCTTGGCATGCATAACCTTTCCTCATTACCTCAAATGGTAAACGACCCAAACCCGAACCAGGACATAAAACCCTAAAAAACAAACCCTAAACCCTAAACCCTAAACCCTAAACCCTAAACCCTAGAATACGCATGTCACAATTGTGCAGCTAACTCTCCCCTCTATACAACAACCCTGCTCTTTCTCTCTCCCTCTCCCTCTTCTTCTATACGTTATGTAAGATTCCCTAAACCCTAAACCCTAAACCCTCTCTTAAACCCCTAAACCCTCCTAAACCCTAAACCCTCCTAAACCCTCCTAAACCCTCCTAAACCCTCGTAAACCCTAACCTTGGTGGATCTTGTCCAGGTATAATAGGTAGATGCTCATCTAATGCCCTAAGAAGAGGACCATAAGCTGCTTCTCTTTCTTCTGCTCCTTCTTCTGCCCAATCACGGACAAATTGACGTAATGTGCTGCGCACCTGCAGCAGCAGCAACAGCAGCAGCAGCAGCAGCAACAGCAGCAGTATGAAGAGAACACTGCCGCAACAGCACAGCAACAGTACCAACAGCAAAAGCAACACCTACACAGACATCTGCTCAGCCTCCAACAGCAGCAGCAGCAGCAAACAGCAGCAGCAGCAGCAGCAGCAGCAGCAGCAGCAAGTACCTTGCTAAGATTTCTTGTAAGTTTTTCTGAATCTTCTTGTTCTGCCTCGAGCAGCAAACGACGATTCTCTGGACTCATATCATATCCATATTGCTGCTGGAGTTGCTGCTGCAGCAATTGCTGTTGCTGCTGCAATTGTTGCTGCTGTTGTTGCTGTTGCTGTTGCTGTTGCTGTTGTTGCTGTTGTTGCTGATGTTTTTGTTGTTGCTGCATCTTTTTCCTTCTCCTTTTCTTTGTTGATGTTGCATGCCCTCCTTTACCTTGTTTATTTTGTTGATGTCTCTGTTGCTGCATTTGCTGCTGCTGCATTTGTTGTTCTTCCCTTATTGCTATCTCATCTCCCTCTCCCTGTTGCTGCTGCTGCTGTTGCTGCATTTGCTGCTGCTGCTGTTGCACTTGCTGCTGCTGCTGTTGCTGCTGCTGCTGTATATCTATATCTGATTGTTCATCTTTAGGTGTACATGGACCTACAGATGCAGCAGCAAGAAGCATTAAATCAATAAATTGTTGATTAACAGCAACAGCATCTTTTATTTTATTTATTTTATCTTGTATATAATAATTATAATCATATTCTTCTTCTTGTTCTTTTTTTTCTTCTTTTTTTTTTTTTTCTTCTTTTTTTTCTTCTTCTTGTATTTCTTGATGATTAATACAATAATTATTATATTGATTATGATCCTTATAATTAACAGAAGAATTATAATAACAATAATTATAATTATTATTATTATTATTATTATTATTATAATTAAATAAATGTGTATATTGTTGTATATAATTATTCTTCCCTTTACCCATTAATAAGACTAAGTCCTCCTTCTGTAGGTGCTGTGTTAAATAAATTTGAATTCTTTGAATTTCTAAATGGGAATTAATTTCGTATAATCGAAATGCTCGACGAACTGAATTTAAATGGTCTAATTCTTCATATATATCTAATAATGGTGATGAATTTACTCCTCCTCCTCCTCCTCCTCCTCCTCCTGTCCCTGATGGTGCAGGAGAGGAAGGGGAACAAAATGATTGGCTTATTGCTGTAGTTCTAGATGCTGGTTTTGTTGTACCATTTATATTTAATGAGGGTACTGGGGACGGGAGGGGGCCCTCCGATTTTTGGGGGCCCTCCTCATTATCCTTATCTTTAGGGGCCCCATCATATAAACATGACGGGCCCTCTCTCTTCTTATTCTTATGTTCTTGTTCCTTTTGTTGACAAGAAGAAGAAGAAGAAGAAGAAGAAGATTGAGGGGGCCCACCTGCATGTACACCTGAATATTCATATGTATTTGGACCCTCTTGATGAGAGGTTACTGTTGTATCTCTATATTGCTCTTGTTGTTTTTGCTGCTGTTGCTGCTGCTGTTGCTGCTGCTGTTGCTGCTGCTGTTGCTGCTGCTGTT
>NW_013566716.1:5000-17885 GCF_000499605.1 Eimeria maxima | reverse complement strand
AAAAAAAAAAAAGAGAAAGAGAGAGAAAGAGAGAGAGAGAGAGGTCTATAGGGACTAAACCCTAATAAACCCTAATAAACCCTAAACCCTAATATATCCTAAACCCTAATAAATCCTTAATAAACCCTAAACCTTTAACCCTAAACCCTTAACCCTAAACCCTAGAGTTTTAGGGGTAAATCTCTGTTATCTACCCTAAAGGTCAACCTCCAACTATTAACCCTAAACCCTAAACCCTAATAAACCCTAATAAACCCTAAACCCTAATTAACCCTAGTAAACCCTAGCACATAATGATGAGGGATAGAGGGAGTCTCCTTTATTTGCTGCAGTCTTGCTGCTGTTGAGGTGTCTGTACACTGCAGCAAATGGGTTGTATCTGCATAAGAGCAGCAGCAAGAGAATAATTTTTTTTTTTCCTTCTTTTTTGCTGCTGCTGTGTCTGTTCCTATTATTATTATTAGCAGCAGCAGCAGCAGCAACAGCAGCAGCAGCAGCAACCTAACAGAAGACCATATAAAGGCTGCATGCAGACGTCTTAAGGAATTAATTAATTATATTATTATTTCTTTTGTTATATTTATGGGGCTGGCAGCTGCATGCAAATACATGCAAAACGCATGCAGCCCCAAAGAGAGGATTTGGGGCTGCATGCAGCCCCTAAGAAGAAAATAAATAAAATTTTTTTTCTTCCTTCTCTTGCATAATAAATAGATAAATAAATAATATATACTTTATTTATTTACTTATTATATTTATTTATTATATCTATTGATTATATCTATTTACTATATATTAGGGTATATATACCCTATAGCTAGCTAGCTAGCTAGCTAGCTAGCTAGCTAGCTAGCTAGCTAGCTAGCTAGCTAGCTAATATTGCCTATGTTGCCTGTGTCCCTTTCTCTTTCTTTTTGTCCCTATTAATTAAATTAATTAAATTTAATAAAAGAAGTTAAAAAGATAAATAGTTTAAATAAATAAATAAATAAATAAAATAAAATAAATAAATAGTCTCCTTTTTTGTCTCCGTTTTTTTTGTCTCCTTTTTTGTCTCCTTTTATACCTTTTCTTAACAATAGAATAAATTAGAATATCCCCTTTTTTCTTCTTTTTATTAATTAACTAATTAATTAATTAATTAATTAATTAAATTAATTAAATAAATAAATGAATTATAATTAATTAATTAATTAATTAATTAATTAATTAAATTAAATTATTTATTTATTTATTTATATATTTATTTATATATTTATTTATTTATTTATTTATTTATTTATTTATTTATTTATATTATATATATTACTGTTTATACCTCATAACTAATTGTGTTAAATAACTCTTAGTCCCCTCAATAAAGGGACTGTCTCCTTTCTGCAGCAACTCTGCAGCAACAAATTGAATTGTTAATAATCTCTCTAATGGTAATAAATTCTCCAACTGCACAAAAAAAAAAAAAACCCTAAACCCTAAACCCTAAACCCTAAACCCTAAACCCTAAACCCTAGGAAACCCTAAACCCTAGGAAACCCTAGGAAATCATAAACCCTAATAAACATAATTATAAATAATAATAAACAATTATAAGCACAATCATGCAAACCTCTGTGTATTACTGTTACTGCTACAGCCCTTGCTGCTGCTGCACTTGCTTCTGCTGCACTTGCTGCTGCTGCTGCACTTGTTGCTGCTGCTGCTGCAGCTACTTACTAGATATCCTCTAGCAAGCATTTGTTTAATAAGGAATACAAGTGCATCTAATAAGGAAGCAATTAATCTTTTGTCTTTTTCTTTAGCAAAAAAAGGTCTTATCTCCTCTCTTGTATCAGGTAATAACCTATATACATAAACATATACATTTCCTGCTGCTGCTGCTGCTGTTGCTGCTGTTGCTGTTGCTGCTGATGCTGTTGCTGCAGCAACACAGACTGATGCTGTATAAAGGGGTATATGTAGGGTCTAAATGCATGCAGCAGCAGAAGCAGCAGCAGAAAAGAAGTCAGCAGCAAATAACGACACAACCAGCAGCAGCAGCAGCACCACCACCACCAGCTGCTGCTGCTGCTGCTGCTGCTGCAGCAAGAGTCCGTACCTGAGTTGCTGCTGCAGTCTATTGAATGCATGCATAGCCTCAAAGAATTGTTGATTAATAAGAAGAGAGAAGAAGAGACACTTTGCTGCTAATATATCTAAACGCCGAGGGACACCTACACTACGACGCTGCATGCAGACACATACATATATACAATTTGCTGCTGCTGCTGCTGCTGCTGCTGCTGCTGTTGGTGGTGGTGCTGGTGCTGCTGCTGCTGCTGTAGATGGTGATGGTGCTGCTGCTGGTGATGGTGTAGATGCTGCTGATGGTGATGCTGATGCAGCTGCTGCATCTGGCTGCTGCTGCTGCTGGGTGCAGCAGCAGCAGCAGCAGCAGCAGCAGCAGCACACTAAATAAGCAGCAGCAAAATATTATCTTACCTTAAGTAAATTAAATACCCTTAAGAAGAATGCCTTTAATTCGCTGCTGCTGCTGCTGCTGCTGCTGCTGCAGTCAGGCCTAAAGTCACTAAATAATTGAGAAGAGAAACCCTCAGCCAATGCCTCTGTATACAGCAGCAGCAGCAGCAGCAGCAGCAACAGCAGCAGCAGCAACAGCAGCAGGAGCAGTTGGTGATGATTAGGTTATACAGAAATATCCACATATACATTATACACTAAACACAAACAGCAACAGCAGCAGCAATATCATCATCAGCAGCAACACCAGCAGCAGCAGCAGCAGCAGCAGCAACGACAGCAGCAGCAGCAGCAGCAAATAAGGTACCAGCAGTATTTCTTTCATCAGTAAGTAGCCAAGAAGAGGAGACAGCAAGAAAAGTGTCTCCTTTTCTTTTTGCTTCTTGTCTTATAGCACAATATAATAAAAATAAGAAAGGATATTCCTCTAATAGTTGACGGCGCTGCAGCAGCTCCTCGCTGCTGTTGCTGTTGCTGCTGCTGCTGCTGCTGTCTCCTAATGATTCGCAATCAAACGGTGCCCAAGGAGACACTGTCCTCCTCCTGCTGCTGTTGCTGCTGCTGCTGCTGCTGCTGCTGCTGTCAGCATTCAGCAGCACGAAGTAAGAACCCCATAGTTCATCCTCTAGTCTACATTTAGCCAACACCTTGCTGCTGCTGCTGCTGCTGCTGCTGCTGCTGCTGCTGCTGTTGCTGCTGCTGTTGCTGCTGCTGTTGCTGCTGCTGCTGTTAATAGTATCAAAGTCAACAGCAAATCTATGTTGCTGCTGTCTCTGCAGCAGCAGCAAAGTGTCTCCTTTCTGCAGCAGCAAATCCTCTAGGAGACCAGGAGACAGCTCATTGTCTCCTGCTGCTAGCAGCACTCCTTCCTTCCTTATTTCTTTTATTGCTGCTCTTGCTGCACTAGGCAGCAAATATACAGAAGCAAATAACGGTAATAACTGCACAAGCACCAGCACCAGCAGCAGCAGCAGCAGCAGCAGCAGCAGCAGCAGCAGCACACACACACACAGACACACACAGCAACCCCACCTATTAACACACAGGGGGGGCCCATCCTAACCCTAACCCTCCAAGGGCCCCCTTGAGTAGTAGGGTGTATATATAGGGGCCCCTCCCTGTAAGGGTTTAGGGTTTATATAAATAAATAAATAAAATAAATAAATAAATAAATAAAATAAATAAATAAATAAATAAATAAATAAATAAATAAGGAGACAGTACTTACATTAAGAACAGCAAGAGTAGCTAATGGATCTGTCCCCTGTAGTCCCTTCTTAATAGAGGAGAGAAGAAGAGACAGTAGTTGCTGCCTTGGTGTGCAGCGCAGCAGCAATTGTTGCTGCTGTTGCTGCTGTTGCTGTTGCTGCTGTAGAGAGGAAGAGATAGATGTATCTGTTGCTGCTGTTGCTGCTGTTGCTGCAAAAAGGAGACAGTTAGCTACATGCAAGGATGAGGTGTCTGTACACCCCAAGTTATCCTCTACTGCAGCAAATAAATAAAGGGACAGGTAATCATAAAGAGACACATAAGAGGGGGCCCCCCTTTCTTGCCATAAAAGGGCCCAGGATTCATCAGACCAGGGGCCCCCACCACCTTCTGCTGCAGCAGCAGCAGCAGCAGCTGCTGCTGCTGCTGCTGTTGTTGATGATGATGACGATCCTGTTGCTGCTGCTGCTGCTGCAGCAGCAGCAGCAGCTTCAAAACCTCCTGCAGCAAAACCTCCTGCTGCTCCTCCTCCTATTCTACCTAATACACCGCATGCTGTGTCTGCTGCTGCTGCTGCTGCTGCTGCATGCAAAGATTCAGCAGATAGATGCAGCAGCGCAGCAGACTCAAAGCAACCAAACTTAAAGGCTAGCAGCAGCAAACACATCGCCACACGCTGCAGCAAACAGCAGCAGCAGCAGCAGCAGCAGCAGCAGCAGCAGCACACACACACATACATATACACATAAAGCAGCAGCAAATACAGTAAGTGCAGCAACAGCAAGTGCAGCAGCAGCAGCAACTGCAGCAACAGCAGCAACTCTAGTAGCAACAGATACAGCACCTCTAACACAACAGCAGCAACAACAACAGCACCACCCCCATCCCCATAACCAGCAGCAGCAAAAGCAGCAATAGCAACAGCAGCAGCAGCAGCAGCAGCAGCAGCAGCAGCAGCAGCAGCAAATAAATTACCCTAAGGAAAGGATAATTATTAATAATAAAAAGGAGACAATCTATTATTCCTCCACAAAGAGACAAAAGAAATAAATAAGTAAAATTTACATGCAGAGCAGCAGCAAGGTGCTGCTGCGGGTCTGTCCATCCTTGCTGCTGCTGCTGCTGCTGCTGCTGCTGCTGTAGTAGAAGCAGATGAGGGTGTTGTACATGACCTCCTCCTCCTCCTGCTGCTGCTGCTGCTGCTGCTGCTGCTAGATCTATTTGCTGCTGCTGGGGGTCAAAGAAATGAGGACCTTGTAACTTTACCTTACCTAAGAGGGAACGGAGACCACGAAGCAGCAAACCCTCACGCTGCTGCTGCTGCTGCTGCTGCTGTTGCTGCTTCTGCTGCTGCTGACGATCTTGAGCTAATAGCAACATTAAACGGTAATGCAGGAAGTCCTCCTGTGTCACTTGCTGCAGCAACAACAGCCACAGCAGCAGCAGCAGCAGCAACAGCAGCAGCAGAAAGGAGACACAAAAGGAGACAATTAAATAAACCTTAATATAAACCCTAAACCCTAGTAAACCCTAAACCCTAAACCCTAAACCCTAGTAAACCCTAAACCCTAAACCCTAAACCCTAATTATACCTGTAGTGTCTCTGATAGTTTAAGAGGAGGCCAAAGATCAGGGCGCAGCAAAGACAGCAGCAGCAGCAAATGAGGATCGGTCCTCTCTGCTGCTTCCTGCTGCTGCTGCTGCTGCTGTTGCTGCTGCTGCTGCTGCTGCTGTGGCGGGGGGTGCAGCACGAAGCAATCACTCCATCCTCTTGCTGTTGTTGCTGCTGGAGAAAGAGCAGCAGCACTAGGCATAGCAGCAGCAAATGCATGCAGTGCTGCAGCAGCAAATCACAGCAGCAGCACAAATCTTATGATGTTAAACAGCAGCAAACAGCAGCACATACATAACCCTCCTCTCCCTCCCCCCAGCTGCTGCTGCTGCTGCTGCTGCTGCTGTTGCTGCTGCAGCTGTTGTTATTGCTGCTGCTGCTTCTCTGCTTTTGTCAATACAGCTCCTGTTCCTGTTACTACTACTACTAATACTACTATTACTGCTACTGCTGCTGCTGCTGCTGCTGCTGCTGCTGTTGCTGCTGCTGCTGCTGCTGGTATTATTCCTTACCATCTGCTGCAGTTTGTCCCTCTTTATCTGCTGCATTACGAAGAACAGCAGACATAGATGTCTGCAGCAGCAGCACAACTAGCTGCCTGCATATAAAGGGCAGCAAAGGGGGATAGTCTCCGTACTCGCGCATGCAGACAGATTGCTGCTGCTGCTGTTGCTGTTGCTGCTGTTGTTGCTGTTGTTGTTGTTGCTGCTGATGATGGATTGCTGCAGAAGACGGATCCGCTGCTGCTGCTGCTATTGCTGCAGCAGCAGCAGCAGAAAAGCTGCAGCTACCATGAGGTAATGCAGGACCAGCACCTAAAGAAAGGAGACACTGCAGCACAACACAGCAGCAACAGCAACAGCAGCAGCAGCAGCAGCAGGATGAGCACGAGCAGCAACAACAAATGTAAGAGCAACAGCAACAGCAGCAAGAACAGCAGCAGCAGCACCAGCAAGACCAGCAGCAAGAGCAACGAGACAGCATGAGCACCACTACTACCACCAGCAGCAGCAACAGCAGCAGCAGCAGCAGCAGCAGCAGCAGGAAGCGTACGAGTATATCTCCGCTCCTGAATGCAAGATAGACAGCAAACCACCATATGTTGCATGCACGTAGCTGCGGAGACACCGCAAGTGTCTCCTCTGCTGCTGCTTGCTGCAGCCAGGGTAGCAGCAGATCTGTACTGCAGCAGAGAGGCTCTGGTGCTGCAGTTGCATGAGCTGCTGCTGCTGCTGTTGCTGCCTGCAGCAGCAAATTAGGAGCACCAGCAGCAGCACGTCTATCCTCCTCTAGTGCAGCAATAGAGTTATTAATAAGGAGACAAAGGAGACTGTCTCCTTTTTTTGTCTCCTTTTTTCTCCAGGTGTCTATACACCTAAATATACCTAGCAGCAACTGCAGCAAATTGCTGCAGTGCTGCTGCTGCTGCTCATTTGCTGCCCATACACTCCAACTATCTAAACCTGATGATTGTATACATATACTTCCTGCTGCTGCTGCTGTTGGCCTCTCTTGTTCTAATGCTGCTGCTGCTGCTGCTGCCGCCGCCGCGGCAGGTAACTGCTGCAGCAACAGCAGCAAACCACGACCATCCTCCTGCTGCTGCAGCTGCTGCAGCACAGGCAATGCATACAGCAGCTGCAGCTCTTGTGCTGTCAGCAGAGGGTGAGGCTCAAGGGGACCCTGGGGGGCCCCTTGGGGGCCCCCTTGGGGGCCCCCTAACAGACACAGACTTCCTTTATGGGCCCCATCTGCGTATAAAAGACTATCTGTTGCTGCTGCTGCTGCTGTTGGTGTTGCTGCTGCTGCTGCTGTTGCAGGTAGCGCTAGCTGCTGCATAAGAGACGCCTTTGTTGCTGCCCAGCAGCAGAGGTCTCTCTCCATCTCTACTGCAGCAAGAAGCTGCTGCTGCGCTGCTGCTGCGCTGCTGAGGGCTTCTGCTGCTGCTCTGGTGTATAGACGGCGCATGCAATGAAAGGCAGCAACATCTATGCCGCTGCTGCTGCTATCCATACCTATAAATGCTTCTTGCTGCTGCTGCTGCTGCAGTTGCTGCTGTTGTTGCTGCTGTGCTGCTGCTGCACCTCCTGCTGCATCTATAGCAGTACTTCCAACGCCGTAAATCCCCAAACCAGCAGCAGCACCAGCAGCACCTGTTGCTGCTGCTGCTGCAGTACCAGCAGCAGCAGCAGCAGCAGCAGCAGGGGCCTCAAGGAGAGAAAATCCATCAGATAATAAACCTTGTGCCTTTATTCTCCTATATTCCCTCATATAACGATTAAGGGAGACAGATAGACTGTCACGGGCCCCACAGGTTGCTGCTGCTGCTGCAGCAGGAAGCAAGGAGTCTAATAGATCCTTGCTGCTGCTGCTGTTGCTGCTGCTGCTGTTGCTGCTGTTGGTAGTGCTGCTGCTGCTGTTCGTGCTGTTAGATTCACCGCCTCCTAGATTCCCTCCTCCTGCTGCTGCTGCCTGAGCAGACACTGCAGCAGCATGTATACGCTGCAGCAATGGGGGGGGCCCCTCCTGGGGGGCCCCCACACGCGACAGCAACTCTGCCCAACCATTAGGCTTTAATAGGCCTGCTGCTGCAGCAGAATCCCCCTGCAGCACTGTCATCTTGCTGCTGCTGCTGTTGCTGCTGCTGGGGGTGGTGGTGGTTGGTGTTGAGGTGGTTGTGGTGGTTGCGGTGGTTGTGCTGCAGCTGCTGCTGCTGTTGCTGCTGAATTAGCTGCTGCTCTTTGCTGCAAGAGATGATAAGGAAGTTTGCTGCTACTGCTGCTGCTGCTGCTGCGGATGTGCTGCTGCAGCAGGGGGCCCTTGGGGGCCCCACGCGGCAACGCGCTAAGATAACACTCAGCAGCAAAGGCTGAGAGGAGCAGGAGCAGCAGCAGACACAGGTACCAGCTGCTGCAGCTGTTGCAGCAGCAGCAGCAGCAGCAACTGCAAGAACAGCAGCAGCAACAAGGCCGCTAAGAGAGGACGCAGAAGGGATGGGTAAGGAAACACCTGACTACCCTAAACCCTAAACCCTAAACCATAAACCCTAAATCCAATTATATTTATGGGTTTATATTCTTCTTCTGCTTCTATTCCCTGCTGCTGTTGCTGCTGCTGCTGCATATGCTCCTGCTGCTGCTGCTGCTGCTGCATCGGGTTGGAGGGTCCGCTGCATGCATGCAACACCAGGGGCCCCCCTTTTCCTCCTTTTTTCTTCTTTTTTAATTAATTAATTAATTTATTTATTTATTTATTATTTATAAATAAATAAAATATACATAAAAATGTATCTTAGCTGCCTATACACCCCAATGCAGACACCGGACGCCGTCTGTTAGCAGCCCTCACAGCCACAGTTGCTGCAACAACAACACCAGCAGCAGCAGCAGCAGCAGCAGCAGCAGCAGCAGCTGCTGCTGCTGCTAATGGTGTTAGATAATTAAATATAAAGGGAAGGTATTTGTTTAATGTTGCGATGCTGCTGTGTGCTGCCTCTGTACTAGATGTACCTCTGCTGCTCTTGCTGCTGCTGCTGCTGCTGCTGCTGCTGCTGCTGCTGCTGCTGCATTTAAGTAGTTGCTGCTAATAACTCTGCAGTATGTGTATGCCCTTAGTATATGTAGTACATAAATAATTTATATATATAAATAAATAAATATATATATAATATATATATTTATATATATAATATATATATTTATTGTATATATACGTAACTGTATATATACGTATTATATTTATTAACTAACGTAATATGTATATGTATATACTTATATATAATAACTATAAATAAATAAATAAATAAATAAATAAATAAATAAATAAATAAATAAATAAATAAATAAATAAATAAAAAAGAATTGTTTTTTTTATTGTTAATAATAAAGAAAGGAGACACCTAATAAAGAGACAATACTATTGTCTCCTTATAATAAATAAATAAATAAATAAATAAACAAATAAATAAATAAATAAATAAACAAATAAATAAATAAATTAATTAATTAATTAATAATATCCTCTGGGTGTCCATACACCCCAAATACACTTAGGATCTTCTTTGCTGCTGCAACACCAACACGGCGTTTGTTGCTGTTGCTGCTGCTGCTGCTGCTGCTGCTGCTGCTGCTGCTGCTGCTGCTGCTGCAGGGACCCACACTAATTGCTGCTATTTCCTTTAACAGTGACCCCTCAGCCCCAGCAGCAGCAGCAGTAGCAGCAGCGCCACCTCCTGCTGCTGCTGCTGCTGCTGCTGCTGCTGCCTCAGCACGGGCAAATAGAGCAGCAGGTGTTGGGTAAGCAGCAGCAACAGCGCATGCAACTTCCTCTGTTACACCTGGTAGCTGCAGCAGCTGCTGCTGCCAGCAGCGCTGCACTGCAGCAGACCTGCCTGTACACCCCACAGGCATTAGTGTCTCCCCTTCTCCTGCAGCACCAGCAGCAGCAGCAGCACCAGGTGCAGCAGCAGCAGCAGCAGCAGCAGCAGATTGTGCTTCTGCCTGCTCATTAGCAGAGACAAGAAGACGCCGCAATTTTCCTCTAGGCAGCAACTTACCTGTTGCTGCTGCTGCATTATGATTATTAGCTGCTGCTGCTGCTGCTGCAGTTGCTGCAGCAGCAACAATTCTTATAATTAATGCTGCTGCTGCTTCCTCTTCTGCCTCATGAGCTGTCTGTACACCCCACAGCAGCAGCAAATCGCTAACTAATATATCCATTGCTGGCAGCAAATCACAAGGACGTGTCTTCTTCCTGCTGCTCCTGCTGCTGCTGCTGCTGATGTTCTTGTTCTTGCTGCTGCTCCGGCTGCTGCTGTTGCTGCTGCTGCTGCTGCTGTCGCTAAGGTTGCCGTTAGTGGAGGGTTTGCTGCGTTTGCTGCTTCTTGCTGCAGTTGATGCAGGAGCAGCAGCAACAGCATCCTCGTCTGCAGCAGCAGCAGCAGCAGCAGCAACAGCAGCAGCAGGAAGTGTCTCTTGCGTATATACCTCTACAAACATGTCTTCTTGCGGTGTCAACTGTTCTGCTGCTGCTGCTGCTGCTGTTGCTGCAGTTGCTGCTGCTGCTGCTGTGCCATTTGCTGCTATTGTTACATCTGCCTCTTCCTCAGCATCATCATCATCAGCAGCAGCATCCTCAACAGCAGCAGGAACAGGAGCAACAGGTGCTGCTGCTGCTGCTGCTGCTGCTGCAGCAGCAGCAGCAACAGCAGCAGCAGCAGCAGCAGCAGGCTGTGGAGTCGTTAGTGCTGCTCTACACCCTAAAAAAATTAATAAAATTTTTGCTGCTGGCTGCTGCAGCCGGAGGGCCCCAAGACTTATAGCTACCTCCTTAAAGGGGCCCCGCATGCATGCAGCAGCAGCAGCTGTTGCTGCTGCTGCAGCAGCAGCACATGCTGATGCTGCTACTGCTGCTGCTGCTGTTGCTGCTGGTGTTGTAGGTGCTAGTTGTGTACCTCTGGGTGCTGTTGTTATTTCTGTAGCTCTTGCTGCTGCTGCTGCTGCTGTTCTTGTTGCTGCTATTGCTGCTGCTGCATCTGGAGCAGAAGCAGCAGCAGCAGCTGCTGCTGCTGCTGCTGCTGCTGCATGCAGATATTTGCTGCCTATATTAATAAGATCAGTTCCTTCTTCTATCTTTAAGAGAGGAATAAGAAATAACCTTGAGGGTCCCCTTGTTGCTGCTGCTGCTGCTGGCAGCAGCGGCGGGGGTGTATCAGCAGCAGCAGCAGCAGCAGCAGCAGCAGAAGGCAGGAGCTGTCTGCTGCTAGCAGTTAAATCAAAAAGAGACACAAAAGGAGACACAGCAGCAACAACAAGAAGAGAAGGAAATGTTTGCTGCAGTGCTGCTACTTGCTGCAGCAAATCTATATCCTCTAAGGGATCAACTCCTTGCTGCTGCTGCTGCTGCTGCTGCTGCTGCTTCTTTTTCTTATCTTGCTGCTGTTGCTGCTTATCTACCTGCTTCTCTTGCTCCTGTTGCTGCTCTTGCTCTTGCTGCTGCTGCTCCTGCTGCTGTTGTTGTTGTTGCTGTGCTGCTGTAAGTTGCCTAATCCTGCATGCAAGTATTTGTGGTGTAACAATAAGAGCAGCAGCAGCAGCAGCAGCAGCAGGAGAAGAAGAAGAAGAAGGATTAAACTTTTGCTGCAGCAAAGAGAATAAAAAAGGAGAAAAAGAAGAAAAAGGAAAAAATAAAATTATCTTTGGACCATTTATACGCGACATCGCAAACCCTAAACCCTAAACCCTAAACCCTAAACCCTAAACCCTAAACCCTAAACCCTAATTTTTTATTATTTTTTATTATTATAGTTAAAGACAATAGACTATTAGCAGCAGCAGTAGCAGCAACTAGAGCTGCTGCTGCTGCTGCTGCTGCTGCTGCAGCGGGGGGGGAGGAAGATGACATATATAATAAAGAAGAAAAAGAAAAAAAAAGAAAATAACAGCAGCAGCAGCAGCAAGGGCAGCAACAACTGCAGCAACAGCAGCAACAGCAGCAAAAATGCATATACCTCTTAGAGATATGCTAGTGTGTTACTAGGTGGGTGTTGCTGCGGGTCGGGCCCCCCCGGCTGCTGTTGCTGCTGCTACAGCAGCAGCAGCAGCAAGAGAGGGTAAAGCTGCAGCAGCAGCAACAGCAGCAACAGCAAACAGCAACTATTTTAATTTTATTTTTATCGCCTTTGCTGCATGCAGCAGATCTTCCTTCCCTCACTCCCCTATAGCATCTCGGGGGGCCCCCTACTGCTGCTGCTGCTGCTGCTGCAGCTGCTGCAGCAGCAAGCCAGCTCAAGGGCCCCCCATACCCTCTCCCCTTGTATTCATTTTTTCCTCTTTTTATGGTAAATATTAAACACAAAAGTCTTCGCCTGAGCTGCACAGCAGCAGCAGCAGCAGCAGCAGCAGCGGCAGCAGCAGCAGCAGCAGCAGCAGGGTAGCAGACATGATCTTAACGGCAGACCCCCTCATCCCTGAGGAGACACTTGCTGTCTCCTCAGCAGCAGCAGCAGCAGCTGCTGCTGCTAACCGTCAGCAGCAGCCCTCTAGACCTTGTGGCTTCGTTTCAACTTCAACGCCAGCAGCAGCAGTTGCTGCTGCAGCTCCTGCTGCTGCTGCTGCTGTGCAGCAGCAGCAGCAGCAGCTAGCAGCAAATGGAGGCAGTATAGAGTCCCTTAGGGAGCATGCAATGTCTGTCTCCTTGGGGATCGCCCGATCCATTCGTGCAGAAATGGCAGCAAGTGACGAGCAGCAGCAGCAGCAGCAGCAGGGTGCAGCAGCAGCAGAGTCTCCTCTTAGTGGGGGCCCCCCAGGGGGGCCCCCACAGACAGGGTTCTTTAGCAGCTGGAAGCAGCAGGACAGTACCCCCTGCGACAGCAGCAGCAGCAGCAGCCACCATAACCACGATCCTGCAGCAGCAGCAGCAGCAGCAGCAGGAGGAAGCAGCTGCAGCACAGGTGTATCGTCATCAGGTGGCTGTTTATATGATGGAGATATTGCTGCAGCAGCAGCAGCAGGTTGCTGCTGCTGGTGCTGCTGCTGCTTCCCTCGGCT
>NW_013566715.1:32500-69779 GCF_000499605.1 Eimeria maxima | reverse complement strand
TATATATATATATATATAGTAAAACGTTAGATTTCTGCTGCAGATTGTTCATTGAACATTCCAGTTTGACTCCCAGCAGCTTCAGGCAGACGAGCATAAACTTGTCTTCGTGACTTGGGGTGTTCATGTTAAGGCTTGCCAACCAGCAGTCGTGCGTCATCTGAAGGCAGCTCGAGGCCGAGTTGCTGCAGCAGAAGTAGCTCCTGCAAGTTGCCTGTCCGGAGCGAGAGGCTCTCGAACCCTTCGTCCTCCTCTTGCCTTCGACAGGCCATGTTGGATCCTTCTGAGTTCAGTTCAATGAGCAGCATAGGCAGGGTTAAGAAATGTGAATCTACAGGAGGAACCAAGTAAACCATGCCTCCTCGAACACTTTTGTAAAATTCATTTGAGCTGAATGCGTCAAATTCTAGAGACTTTTATTTGCATCATGAAGTCGGGAACAACAGCTGTTGCTATTTTTTCTGTTGCATGTGGCTTTTTTTGCGAGTCGTTGAGACGCAGACCACGCGGTGTTGATGCTGCTGCGTTAGCAAGCCTTGAGCTACATAATCATTTTCAAGCAGTTAAAGAACTTTTGAATGCGTTTTAGGAAGCAATAACCTCCTATTTCAGCATCCAACACACTTCTTCCCAGTAGGAGCGTATGCACGTTTTGCAAAGGATAAACGATCAGGTTCGGGCTCCGGGCACAACGCATCCACCTCAGGGTTCCAGCGCTTTATTTCACCTTTCTACGTTTAAAGATGTTGTGTTGAAATTTATGAAAGTCTAGTCCAAAGAATATAGTTGTCAATGTGAAGGAATCCTGGTAACATGCCAGGATGATTGTACACCACGTAGGGACGGTCTCCTTCAGGTGACCCTCCGCTGGTGAGGTGAGAAAGCGTCCTGAGACCGCCCACTTGCGTGTTTTAATACAGACCTAAGACCTTTTCAACATTTCGACTTTTAATATACTTGTTATTCTAAAGGCTGTCGCCTCCAGCCCCAAACCTGTAAGGCACGAGCATATGGCCCCCTCTCCCTCGGCCCTTCCATCGGGGCCCCGACAGCGGCCCCATTGGAGCAGGGCCCCCACAAGAAGAGACCCCGTTTCAGCATCGAGATGCATATTGAATTTGTTGGGTTTAGACAACTTTTGCGGACAGAACAAGGGCTGATCTGTTCCCGTGCATTCGTCGTTTCCCAGGGCTTGATGTTGGCCTGTGCAGCGGGCGACTAAGCAATGCATCTGAGGGCAAAGAGTTAACCCGCCAGAGCATGAGACTCTACAGCAGCAGCAGAAACAACAACTACAAAGCCGGCAGCAAGGGTTTCAGCGTTAGCAGCAACCACCACATCCGCCGTGCAGAAGCACGCAGCAGCAAAGTTTAAGGAGGGGAGAAGAAGGCGCCGTTAGCAATGGATGCCGAAAAGCCGTTTGCAAAAGAATGTGAGGAGTACGCGGAGGCCCAGGGCCTCAGGGACATGATGCAGTCTTTCCTGAAGTTGCTGCTGCAGCACCAACCAGACGACCCGTTGCAGTTCCTCATAGACCACTTAAAGCAGCAGCAATTCCTCGAGGCCCAAGAACTACAGAAAGACACTCATCGGGTGGAAGATGAAGACAAAGAGCAGCAGCACGCGTCTCAAACGCAGCAGCAGCAGCTGGGACCCCCGCTGCGCCTGGTCATGCTGGGTTTGCCTGGAAGCGAGAGGCACGAGGTGTCTGCCAGCCTGGCTGAGCGGTGGGGCCTCCCCTTGGTGTCCTCTGGGGCCCTTTTGCG
The DNA here is from genome assembly GCF_000499605.1 of Eimeria maxima. NCBI lineage: Eukaryota > Apicomplexa > Conoidasida > Eucoccidiorida > Eimeriidae > Eimeria > Eimeria maxima. Next base: position 68,013 of record NW_013566715.1, on the reverse strand, counting down.
CGCTCATGCAGATAAGTACCCCCGTGGCGAAGCTGCACGGGCCCTCAACTCCAGGACCTTGGGTAGGGATCAGCCCTGGGGAGGGAGAGGAAAGTCAAACTAATAGCTCTAGAACTGGAGTTACATGAACTAAAATACCAAACACCGTTAGGCTCTGAAGGCTGCGTGTATGGGACCTGGGAAAAGGAGCAGACGACCTTCCTGAGCTACACGACAAGACAGCTTTGGCGAATGGAGGCAGTTATTTCGCGCGGGGTGTACATAAAGGCAGGAAAAGCGAGGATGTGGAGGAGAGAAAACAATTTTCTTGCTTGCAACTGCTGCGTGTGTATGGGCAGCAAGAGACGAGCTCGTGGTGGAGTTGGTGTCTACCCAGCTGCAGCAGCTGCAACAGCAGCAGTGCGGGGGCTGGATCCTCGATGGATTTCCGCGTACGCGAGCGCAGGCCGTGGCTCTGCTCGATATGCGCCTGTCGCCCGACCGCTGCTGTTTGCTGCTACCAGGGGAAGTCCACGCGCGGTCGGCGGTGCGTGCAGCAGCCGCAGCAGCAGCAACAGCAGCAGCCGCAGCAGCCGCAGCAGCGGAAGCACGCCCAACAGCAGGCCGCTCCGGGCCCTTCTTTCGCACAAGCACAACTCAAGCCTCCGAGAGGCGCAGTCGTCTGTTGGTTACAAAAGAGGCAGATGCCTTCCTTCGTCAGCTGTACAGGCAAGGAGGCAACGCCAACAGCCCTGAAGCCCCTGACATCCGCAAAACCCAAACCCTAAACTCTAAACCTCTAATGTTGCACCGTCGCATCATCTGAAATATCCTACTCCTGTGAAATCGTCAGGCACACCGAGGGGGTACTCGAAGTTTTGGGGCCCCTTGCAGAGACGGTCCCAGCTGAAGAAGGCGCAGAGCGCCTTATCGAGACTTTAGAGGTGCGGTTTAGGGTTTGCAACGGGGGACTAGAGTCACCCTGGGAGATGGGTATTTGCCAACCTGGAGTACTGAGTTCTGCTCCCCCACAAGGAGTAAAATCCCATAAAAACACAGAATCAGGAGCAGCTGCAGCGGCGCTAATAGCAACACCAGTAGCAGAAACGGCAGCAGCAGCAGAAACCGACGGATCCATGTAGATGCGAGCCCCTTGTGCTGTCTGCACAGGCGAGGTGCGGCCTCGACGGAGGTTCGAAGCTGCGTCTGCGACCTCCCAAACTTTGCGTAAGTTTCTCCTGTCTGCTTGAGTCTTTACATGATCGTAGCCCATGCTGTGCTGCTACGGGTTTAAAGAGAGAAGCTCGGTTGGGGGTTTAGCATTGAGACGCTGCCACAGACCGCACAGGGGGACGAAGCTGCTCTGGTGTCAGTGGAGACCCATGCTAAAGCTGAGGCTCTGCATGCGTTTCGTGTGCGGGCACTTGGGGCTTGGGGCTTCTCTGTGCATGCGGGCGGCCTGTTGTACAGATCATCGGGTCATCTGCTAGCGGCAAGTCCACGCAGAGTGGTCTGCTCAACCGCCACTTCGGGGTCGTACATGTTGACATCCGCGAACTTCTGCTGCAGAAAGTGAGGTTCATTACTGATTTTTCTTTACACCTCGAGGCCGGGCTGTCTGCTTGCATGCATGCATGCAATTGCCTGCAGCGCCTCCCGGACTTACCGCGACTCAACGCCGGGTGAACGCATAACGAGGGATTACAGGATGCGTAAACCTATCATCTGCATACTTTTTGATGTGCACATATCCACATACGTGCGTATTTACATTTATCTGCCTTTCCTGTGCTCTAGTATAAACATCTGTACAACACATGCAAACTGCTTTGATGAGCGGATACGGTTGGGAGTGACATTCGCTTTATTCTTTTTCCAGCAACAAAAGCTGCTGCTGCTCAGGCACACGAAGACGCTGACTGTAAGGCGGCGCTCCTGGAGCTCGAGGCAGGAGTTGAGAGCTGTAAGTCCCAGTTTAGGTTTTCGGGTGTTAGCATTAAGGTTTAGGGTTTCCGGGTTTTGGTTTAAGGCTTAGGGTGTAAGGCCTAGGGTTTAAGGCGTCAGTTTTGAAATTTCACGTAAAGGGCACCATGCTTAAAGCTTCGGTTTTAAGGTTTCAACTTTGAGGCTTAAGGGTTAATGTTAAACGTTTCAGTGTTCAGTATTCACATTTCAAGTGTCTAGCCTCATTTTGCAGGTTTTCTGTTGCAGGTTTCAGTAACTTAATTCCATGTTTCATGCATCATGCACCCCGTGTTAGGCTTGAGGCTCCAGCTCACACCGTTCACGTTTCAGCCTTCCGCTTTTCGTGTATTGGTTTCTGTTGCACGTGCAGCATTCGAGGAGTTGCTCATAGAGCTGGTGGCGCAGCGCCTCGCCTCAGCAGACTGCGCACGCCGCGGTTGGGTCTTAGACGGGGTTCCGCAAACGGCACGCCAGGCGCTGCTGCTGCGGCAGCATAAAATTACTCCCGACTGTATTCTGTTGCTGGAGGCCCCTGAGGTCAGCCTTCGTAGATCTAGCCATCTCACCTATGCATGCGCCATGGGTTCAACTGCTTACTGCTTAGCTGGAGCTAGCCCTGTCACAACACTGCAGCACCCGGTAGAGCTCGAACCTCATGGCTAACTCTTGCTAGTCACGAAGCAGACGCATGACTGCTGCTGCTACCTACCGTTGACGCATACACTGAGGTCCCCAACGGTTTGTGCTGGGAAGCTGCTTGCAACTCCATTTCTGTTTACAATGTTGTGCCTGGATGTAGACACGGTTACTGATCGAGCTGCATTGGTTTGCGTTTTCTTCGTTTCCTTGCCACTCTTTCTACTTCTGCTGCTGCTTTAATGCTGCGGATAGCCGCTGTCTGGCATTTGTTTGCAGGGCACTTTGGTTGAAAGAGTCAAGAAACGCAAAGCAGACAGAGGCAGCGTGAGATTCTGCTTTCGTTCTGCTGTTACACTTGCTCTTCGCTGCTGCTGCTGTTGCTACTCAGCCGCAGCGCCACATCAGCAGCAGCAGGCGCTGCGGTTGCGCACTGGCAAGAAGAAACATGAAAGCAGCGGGCATTTGCTGATGTTTGTAGAAATCCCCTGGAGCAGCTCCCGATGAGCAGGCGGAGAAGAGCCAACAGCACAAAGACGCAGCTAGGCTAGTGGAGCTGCGGTGAGCAACCCCATTGAAGCAGCAGCTGCAACAGCAGCTGCTGTTGCATCTACAGAAGCATCAGCAGAAATAGCAACCTCAGCAGTTTCCCCCATTAGGGTCACACCCCGTGGGAGCGGACAAGCAGCAGAGCAGCAGGGGCACCAACATGGGCTGCAGAAACAGCCGCCACAGCAGGAGCAATAGCAGTTACATTGTATGCAGCAGCTGCTATATGATTTCTGCAGCACAGCACAACTGGAGCGATGGCTGCCGGAAATCCGAGAGGCCTTTGCAGGGAAGCTAACAACCGTCTGGTGAGGAGTGCGCACGCATCAGCGCATGCAAATCACATTGGGCAAGGTGGCTATATGATGGCTGGCTAGTTGGCTGCCGAGCTAGCTGGAGGAGTTCGGCTTGGGATGTGGCTGCTGCAGCTCTGACGACGCAGTCTCAGTAGAGGCAGTCAACAGACGCATATTGGAATTTGTTGCGAAGTAAACCCTCGAAGTGTTCACTCGCTACGCCCGACCCTAAAACCTAAGCCCTAAGCCCTAGCAGCACACAGTGTTAGGTTGGAAGTGGCTGTTCAACCTTGAGACGTCACTAAAGCATTAGACACTCCACAAATCCCAGACACGAATCCCTAAACTTCAATGGCCTTAACGCCTACCCATCAAACATTAAATCCCCGAACCCTCTAGCCTTTTGGAGTAGAATATAAGGTGACCCGTTTCATATTTTGCATATTTTGCATGCATACTTTCTGTTGCTGGAGTTCAGCCTAAACATTCTAAACCCTTTAGCGCTCTTTAAAACCCTGAGCCCTAAACCTTTGCATTTGGCATTCCCATGGAGATACTGCCCTCTACAGGACGGCAAACCCTAACGCGATCTCCTGCAGCTGTAATCCGTTTGAACACTGGCGAAACAAAATTCCGAATTAAAAGGCTTTTCCTGCCTTGTCTTCATCTTTCTGTCCGTTCTGCTTCTGCGCCTGCAGCCACCGCATGCCACCAAGGAGGCCCAACTGACTCAAAGGAATGCCGTAGCTGCTGCTGGTGCTGCTGCTACTGCTGCTACTGCTGCTGCACTTGCTGCAGATGGTGTCGTTTGGTGCCTTGGCAACAGCGCACAGCGTAAGCAGCAGCAACAAGTACTCGACCGGTTTATAAAAACCCCGTCTATTTTCTTTTATTAAACTTTCTAGTACCTGAAGCCGTCTAATGCATATTTGTGCATTCCCTGTTAAGAGAGGAGGAGCTACATGTCTTGAATGCAGCAAAAAGTTTTGCGCTGGGAGAAAGAAATACAAAAAGTAAAGCGACCCCTTACTGCACGCACTCGACAAGAAGTGGGAAAAAGACACTTCTGACCACCTTCAGGTGCCCATATACCAGAAAATGAAAGAGCTTTAGAATTTAGGCAGTGGTGGCAAACACAGACGTGCATGCATTATTATATAAATACAAACACATGTTTGTTTGCAGGTGTCTGCCTATGTGTATTACATATATAATGTACTATATATAATATCTATACTCATATCTATAGGGGGGTGCCCATACATACATACACTAACCGCCCATGGATACAGTATATAGGAGAGAAATAGAGGCTGAAATAGAGCATTAAGCAGGTGTATGCATGCAAAAAAAGAGCAAGAAATATATTTTGTTTCTCGCATGCGCCTTTCTTCTCCTAGTGTTTCTCTTAGCTGCCTTGAAGACAGTCTAAGCAGGTAGAGGGTTCATAACTGCTATATTCTATTGAAGTAATAAATAATAGATATATATTTAACATTAAATGCAAACCCTAAACCATAGATCTAAAAGTATGAAACGAATAAGAATGACTGGCCAAACGCCAGTGGGGCCCCAGTGGAGGACAGGAGGCCCTATAGGGGGCCCCCCCGCGTACCCTTGAAGGGGACAGCCACAAAAAGGGACAAAGAAATTCTGTTTATGATTTTTATGAATATTTAACAATGTGCATATTTGTAGAGAAAAAATTCCACCCCGCTGAAATGGAAACACTAAACCCTAAACCCTAAACCCTAGCACTCGACTGGGTGCTAGAGGACTGGCCAACAACCTAATGACTCTTCTCTTTCTGAGGTAGCACTGATCCTGTAGCTGCATTATTCTAAACGCAAAATCCTCTAAACCATAAACCCTAAGCCCCAGACTCCTGCTGGATGTCCTTCTAAACCCGAAACCCTAAAACCCTTGGGGCCTCTCGGGCGCAAGACGAGGCATATAACAAGGGTTTAACTAATGTAAATAATGAGAGTGCTGCTAAAAATTAGTTTCCTCCTGCTGTTTCTTCCCGTTGTCTTCTTAGACGCGTTCCAGCTGTACGTACACCGTAACAAACCCTGCTCGTTCCTGAGCAGCAGCAGCGGACAGGGCAGCTCACGCAGCAACAGGACAACAGCAAACAGGAGCCACCCATATTCCGCCCAAGTGCGCCATCTAGCAGCATCAGCAGATGGGGGAGCAGCAGGAGCAGCAGCGAATGCAGGGAAAGCAGCAGCAGCTGAAGGAACATTAGCAGCAGTAGGACCAGCAGCACCTGCACCAGCAGCACAGCTGGATACAGCTCTAATAAAGAAGCTGAGGCAGCTAACTTCAGCAGGATATGGGGCTTGCATACGGGCACTGCAGCACAGTGGTGGGGATGTACCTAAGGCAGTACAGTGGCTGCGGCAGCAGGGGGCAGCAGACGTAGCGGCGGCAGCAGCAGCTGCTGCTGATGCTACTGGCACGAACAGCAATGATAACGTCAAAGAAGGAATCATTGGGACATTCCGTTTAGAAGCAGCCCCAGCAGCAGCAGCAACGGGTGCAGTAGCAGCAACAGCAGTAGCTGGTGTGGAGAGGGTTGCTGCTGTGCATGTTACCTGCAGCAGCGACTTTGTCAGCCACAGTGACGTCTTCTGTGCAGCAGCAAGACGGGCTGCTGCTGCTGCATGCAGCTCTCCCGAGTTTGCTGCTGCTGCTTCAGCAGCAGCAGCAAGAGGGAGGTTACCTCAAGAGCAAGCGCAGCTGCTGCAGCAGCTCTTGGCGCTGCCTGTCCTCACATCAGAATCGGCAGCAGGCACACCAGCAGCAGCGGCGGACGCAGCCACAACAGACGCAGAAGCAGTAAAAGCAGCAGCAACAGAAACAGTAGGGACAGACTTGGCCTATACATCACGATTAGTGGGGGAGAAAGTACAGCTAAAAGGGTTTGCTGTAAGAGAGGCATTAAGGGGATCGGGGATCGTCTCCTCCTACAGCCACCAACCTGCTGCTGCTGATGCTGCTGCTCTTGTTGTCCTGCTGCACCTTTCCTACAAGCTGCAGCAGCAGCAAGAGCAGCAGCAAGAGCAGCAGCAACAAGAGTTCGAGAAGCAGATAAGGAACTTGGGGAGGCAGATTTGTCTTCACATTGCAGCATCTAGGCCACTCGCAGTAGTGAGCTGAAAATCCTAAACCCCAAACCCTAGCCCTAAACACTAACTCTAAACACGAATTGAAGGCCCTATCCTTAAGCACATGCCTTAAAGGGTAACCCTAAACACTAGCCTTAGACCTTAGCTATAAACCTTGATCACAAGCCCTTGTTTTAGACAACTACAACCTCATCTTTTGCTCTAAGGGTTTAGGATTTAGGGTTTAGGGTAGCCCTACTAAACCTATATCTAAACACCAGCCAGGGCCAAACCCTAACTCGAAGCCTTAGCCCTAAGCCCTTATGCTTAGCCCTTCACTTTAGGTTTAGGTCTTAGAGGTGGAGACTCGCTAATCAGCCACACCCTGTTTTAGGGCTTAACGGTTACGGTTTTGGCTGTCTGTGGACTCCAGAGAGTTGAGGATCTTCCCCCTGATATGGTAGCGCAAGAGCGCCAGTATGTCCTCAGCAGCATGAACAGCAGCAGCAACAGCAGCAAGAACAAGGACATGCCAGAGGCTTTAAAGCAGAAAATCGTGGAGGGCAAAATGGGTAAATGGTATCAGGAGACAGTCCTCTTAAAACAGGTGAGGGTTCTAGCCCTAAAAACCTAAACCGTAGCCCAAACCCTAGCGTTAAACCCTATCCCTAGCTGTAAACCCTAAACCGGAGTATTTCTACAAAAGCCCCTCACCGCTAGTCCCAAACACCAAGCACTAAACCCTAAACCCTATTCCTGGACAGTGGAGTCTGCCTTAGCGATCTACACAAATTCAGGGGAGCACTGCAGGCCTGTTGCTCAAGGGTTTACGGTTTAGGGTTTGGGCGCATGCATGCAGCCGTGGGCTTTGGATGACAGCAAACGATCAACAGAGAAGGTCCTGCAGGAGGCAGAGCGGCTCTTAAAGGCAAAAATAAATATTGAGGGTTTTGATTTGCTCGAGGTGAAGCCGCATTCCTAGCAGACGCAAGCTGAATAAAACCTAAACACTTAACCCTAAACCTACTTCTTTGGATCCCCGCGGAAGGCCAGTAAAGTTTAGGGTTTAGAGTTTCGCAAAGACAGCGCATTAGGGTTTGCGCTGTTACAGGAGGTAAGGGGATTTGCCTCTCTTTCTTTTTTTAAAACAAACAAAACCACGGAAGAGGATGTGCGGCATTTAATGCAGCAGAATTCCTCCTTTCTCTGCTGTATAGACAGCTACTGCAGGGCACGTATGCTGCTGCTGCGGTGTACATACACTACACTCAGGTGCTTGCCTGCCTGTACACCGCACGAGGGACCGCTGCATGCGGACCAAACCTATGCTAAGGTCTTTTGTATCCACCGCAGACAGTAAAGCCTAAACCGTAGGACCAGCATGGAGGTTCAATGGAAGACGGCTGTTATACGCAGAGGCTGCCCCCTGTGTGCAGCAAGTGTAGGTATAGGGATATAATGACAAAAGGCCAGTTAGTAAGAATATGTAAATAAAAACAAAGCGAGAAGATTAAATCAATTGGAAAGTTAATTACACTAAACGATTACACCAGATGTATAAGCTGAACACAGGTTCCTCTGGGCCCTGAATCTGCGGGGTAATGACTAAAATTGCTGAAATAAGGGGTAAATATTCTAGTTTTGTTTTAAATTCAATGAAATTAAAGTAATTTATTCAATTAAAATATTTAATCTGCATAAGTACAGAGAACCTCGAGACTGCATCGGGGTCGTTGACGGTACTGAGACTGCATACAGGACCACAGCAGAGGTTCACTGCTTGACCGCTGGTCGTTTATCGCCCAGTTTAATGCAAAATTTGAAGAAAAAGGGAAATAAAAAATTAAATAGAGTAAATAGAATCAAAATATAACCTATAAACCATTTATTGTGCTGTATTATACAGGAGGGAGTGCTGGGATTCAGCAGCAGCAGCCGGTCCGCGGCACGTTGCCTTCATTCCTTTTATCTTCTGTTCAACAAATACAAATCAACATGCAAAAACAAATACAAATACACATTTTAATGTAACATATGTTTATTTCAAGGTTCCGTCGAGGTCCTGGGGCCTGTTGGGCGGTTTTTAGGATTTGCAGTGTCTAGGGTTTAGGGTTTAGGGTTTGAGGATCGCTGCGATCACCACTGCTCCTCGCCTAAACACTTTATGGTTTAGTCTTTACGGTTTAGTTTTGTTGCTACTGAAGCGTCGTTCCTCCCCCCCCTGCATCCTTCTCCTTCCTCCTTTTACTGGTGGTGAGGGGGGTACCTCGAGGATACCTGGAGCCCCCGTTTTGCCTTTCTTCGAGTTCTTTCTTTTCTTATATTGCCTCCTTATGCATCTAAAATGTGGGTTTAGGTTGTCTGATTTCCCGTATTTCCTCTTCCCCTCCTTAATAGAGGATATTTTCTTCGCAGCAAGAAGGAGACTTTCCTAAACTTGTTTTTTCTCTTCCCCCCCTCCACCTTTTCTTTTGCACCTTTTTGCTAATATGTCTTAATATATAAAGTCTTCTTTACATCCAAGCCCTAAAACAGCACTGGTCTTTCTCCGCTTTAGGCCTTTCTCCTCTTTTTGTTGTCTCCGCTCTATTCCTTCTAGTCTCCTCTACTCCTTCTAGTGTCTCCGCTACCCTTCTACCGTCTCTACTCTTTACATTCAACTCAATGCATCTCCCTCTAGGAGACACCAGCGGCAGCTCTCCTTGGGGTCCCCTGGGAGTCCCCTTATGGGGGCCCCTGCGGGGCCCTCAAGGGTTACCCATTAGTTCCCGAGCGGCAAGGCGGCAGCAGCAGCAAAAGGTGCAGCGTAACATCCGTCTGTTCGGCTCGGGGTTCCCTGATATAGAGGCGCTTGATGTAGGGCCACCTGATATAGGGGCCCATGATATGGGGACCCCTCCTGCAGGGGCCCCTGTTGTAGGGGCCCCCTCTGGTGTATTGTATCCTTTAGATATATCGATAGCATTAAGGAAGCAGAAAAAGGAGGGAAAAGGCAATCTATTAAATGATAAGGAAAAACTTAAGAAAATGGAAAGCCCTCACTTTGGAAAGAGAGAAAAAAACCAGTCGGGACCCTTTCAAAAAGTAAAGTGCTGCTGTTGATGCTGCTGCTGTTCGTGCAAATGTTGCTGATGCTGCGACTGCTGCTGCTGCTGTTGTTGCTATTGCTGCTGCTGCTGCTGCTGTTGCTATTGCTGCTGCTGCTGTTGTTGTTGCTATTGCTGCTGCTGCTGCTATTGCTGCTGTTGCTGCTGCTGCTATTGCTGCCGTTGTTGTTGACCGATGTTCGCTTTCCGCCTCTACCGTGGAAGGTCTGTGTCTCTGCCCGTTTGCGCGTCTCTCCGTTTTGTTACAGCAGCAGCAGCCGTTGTCTGCTTGGCCTGTGGGCACGCTTGGGGCATCTGCATGCAGCTCAGCAGCAGAAGCAGCAACAGCAGCAACAGCAACACCAGCAAGGAGAGCAAGACCGCAACGGTCCCCACCTCGTCCCCTCCCCCCTTATCGCATAGAAGGTATAGGAGAATTTGGGCCCTCCACTAAATGTAAAGGTCTTAAACCCTTATACACAATCCGTACGACACAACCCTTCTCGGGGACCCCCCCAGGGGCTTTTCGGGCCTCGAGGAGGGCACGTTCCTTCGGTGCCCCCATAGGGGCACCACTGGAGGGGCCATCAAGGGACTACTGGGAGTGGGGCCCCTCGGGGGGCCCCTCGGAGGACCCCCTGGGGAGCCCGCGGGGGGGCCCTTTTGTATATGAAGGGTTGGAAAGGGAGATGGGCGAGCATGTGGGGAGAGGGTTTACTGATGAAGAGGCAGGAGAAAGGAGACAGGTGTGGGGAGGGCACGAGAGAGAAAGATGGAGGAGATCCGGATTGCTAAGGCAGTTAATGAAGGAGGGGAAAGTAAGAAGGGGAATATTAAGGAGACAAAGGAGACAAACACTAGGATGTATTGTTTGTAATTGCATGCATTCTTCTTGCCCTTGTTCGCTGCACTGTTTCTCTTTACTGCCTCTCTTTATTGCTTCTGTTCATTGTCTCTCATTATTGCCCCTCTTTATTGTCCCTCTTTGTCTCCGTTTTTTGTTTCTTTTGATTGTCTTTGTTTTGCTGTTTTGTTTGCTGCTGCCGTCAGGTAATTCTCCGTTCTGATTATTCGCAGCAAATGCTTATGAAAGAAAAACAAAAATATTTTAAGAGAAATAGAAAGACTTTAAAGAGCAGCAGACACCATTGGGAGCAGTCTGCTGCTGCTGCTGTTCCTGTAGCTGGGTGGCCCCCCTCACGCCCAGGGGACCCCCCCGTGGAGCAGCAGCAGCAGCAGCAGCAGCAAATAAAAAGGAGACAACAGCAGACAACAGAGAAATTAGTTGTAACTCAACAAGAAAGGACACCAAAGGAGACACTGCAACACACACACGCCAATATCGACCCTAAGCTCCAAGGTACAGACAGCGAGGTTGTTGCTTAGCTGCTCATGACTTTTATTGGCACTGGCTTTGCTGCTGCTGCTTTGCCATCCAGCTAGCAAGGTTGCTAGCTAGCTAGCTAGCTAATTATATAGCAGCACCTTGCTGTGCACCAGCTGTTGCTGCTGCTGCTCTGTTTAGGGATATTGGAAACGGAAGCTGTGCGCCTTTTTGAGGCTGCCACTGGAGACCTTCCCTCCATCTTCGGGGGACTACGCAAAGCAAGGCACGCTGCTGTTACTGCTGCTGCTGTTGCTGCTGCCGTTGGTACTGCTGTTGGAGCAGATGATTTCGTTGTGCCTCTGCTGCAGCAACATGAGAATATTGTGAAACACTTTGCTGCAATTAATGGCTCTTGCGTCGCTGCAGCAGCAGGTGCAGCAGCAGCAGCATTATTTATATTTTCTGCTTGTGTTTGCATTTGTTTAAGGAGGGAGAAACACCCAAAAGATTCTTTTGTTCCTTTTAATCGTCTTAAAGCATACGGAAGGATGATTGACCAAATAACTGCGTGTAGAAATATACAAGACGTAAGTCCCTCCTGCTTCTGCAAAAGCTGCTGCCGGCTGCTGCTGCTGCTGCTAAAGCTGCTGCTGTTGGTGCTGCTGTTGCTGCTAATACTCTTGCCGCTGGTACTAATGGTGCTGCTGCTATTAATGCTGCTGGTAATAATGCTGTTGCTAGGCATCTGTTGATGCTGCTGATGCTGGTCGTTTGTGTACACAGGAGGTTGGTTTCGAGTTGCTGTGTGCGCCTGGCAACAGCAACAGCAGCAGCAGCAGCAGCAACCGTCGTGAGCCTGTGCAGCACATGCCTCCTCCCCGTGGCATCCGAATAAACAAAAATTATGAATTATCAGAGGAAAAAATAAGAAAGGCAGCAGAAAAACTGCATGAGCCGCTGCAGGAAATGGAGCAGTCATTTGCTGCTATCGAAAGGCGAAGAATGGCCCTTTCTGAAGAACCACCCCGCATCTTAGGCGGAGGCAGATATGCTGTCTAACCCCACAACGAGCTGGTTAGCTAGCCATCTAGCTAGCTAGGTGGCTAGCTATGTAGGTAGGTGGCTGGGTGGGTAGCCGCATAGGTAACTGGCTAAGTTGCTTGCTGGCAAGCTGGTTATCCGGTGGGTCAGCTTGGCTAACTAGCTAGTTGGCCAAACGGCGAGCGTAATTTGCCCATAACTAGCAAACGATCAAGCAATGAGGCTAGCTAGATAGCTAGCTAGCCACCTAGCTGTTCCCTGGAGGAGCACGTGCCAGTGTGCTCTGTTGTTGGCAATGCCTCAGCTATCCGGCTACCTGCGGAAGGCTAGCTCATTACAACGGGCTACCTAGTCGTGGCTACCTAGCCGTGGCTAGCTAGCCGTGAATATTTAGCAGTGGCTAGCTAGCTAACTGGGAAGAGCTACCCACAAGCTCTGCTCATGCTGTGGCACTATTTGTTTTTAGCAGGCCCGTAGCTGTCTTGGCGGCAAACCCTAAACCCTAAACCCTTGTTACCAAGTCTTTACCAAGTGTTCGGCTGATTCCCACCGGCAAACCGCTAGCTATCTAGGTAGCTAGCTACGTAGCTAACTAGATAGTAGCTAGGTACTTAGGGAGGTGAGTGTCTAGCTAGCTAGACAGGCAGGTAACCAGCCGGTTTGCTAGCTAGGTACCTTCGGTAGCTGGCTACCTGGCCAGCAGATTGCCTGTTTGCCAGCGAGGAAGGTGGCTCGTTAGAGGCACAAGGGGTAGATGCGACTTGGCTACCTGATACTGCAGAGCTCAGGGGTTTAGGGACCTTGGCCGATAAATCGAATGCGCATATGCTGCGTTGCCTTCTTCACTTCTTTTCTGCTGTTGCCTCCGCAGCAACTAGCTCTCCTGCAGCAGCAGCAGCACCAGCAGCAGCGGCAAACCAATAGGAAAGAGAAACTGCACTGGCGAGTTGCTCCTGAGCATCCTAGGCAACAGCAGCGACAAGAGCAGAATTCGCAAGTTTCTACTGCTGCTGCCGCGGCACGTGTTTGGGCAGCAACTCGCTAGAAGCAGCAACGCTATACAAATAGAGATTGAGTAGCAACAGATGTGGCCGTCGTTGCTGCTGCTTGTGTTGCTGTTGCTGCTGCTTATGCTACTGCTGCTGCTCGTGCTGCTGTTGCTGTTGCTGCTGTTGCTACTGCTGCTTGTTGTTGTTGCTGCTGCTGCACTTACTCTTAAGTTTCAGAGTCCTTCCACTTGCCACGGGGACAAAATGAAGGCCGTCGATTGACAACTCTAAAGTGCAGAGGCTATGACCCTCGCTGCTGCCCTTTAACACTGGCAGCTCGCACTGCAGCAGCAGCCACAACAACAACAACAACAACAACAACAACAACAACAACAACAACAACAACAACAACAACAACAACAGCAGCAACAACAACAACAACAACAACAGCAGCAGCAGCAATAAAACAGCAATGACAGTTCAACCTAAAGATGCCAACTCTATGATTGCAGCGCAGAAGAAAATGCAAGCGCGCAGCGAGATAAGAAGCATTGGCTATGCCCCTAAACTCTAAACCCTAAACCCTAGCAGGGCGGCACTTCGTACCACGATGACTTTCTGGAGATTCTCCTCCGGAGTTTCTGGTTTCTGCTGCTGCTCCTGCTGCTGCTGCTGTTGCTGCTGCTGCTGTTGCTGCTGCTGCCCCTTCCCTGATTTTTGCTGTTGCTGCTGCTTTTGCTGCTTGTCGCTAGTCGCTGCTTTGTTGCCTGCTGCAGCACCAGAAGGAGCAGCAGCAGCACCCTTGGGGGCCCCTCCCCCTGGTGCAGCAGCAGCTGTCTTCTTCGTGTTGTTTCTTCCTGTTCGGTCTCGTGAGGCACCCCGTTTGTTGTTGCAGCGGAGGCTGTTGGATTCAAAGAGGGCTGCTAACTGCTGCTGCACTTTGCTGCTGCAGGCAGCAGGGAGCAGCAGTTGCAGCGGGGCGGGTTCCTCCCCTTCTCCCTTTGCAGAAGCATCCATGCCACCTGCCGCTGCAGCAGTAGCAGCAGCAGCAGTTGCTGCTGCTGTTGCAGCTGCTGCCGCCGTCGATGACGTTCCTGCTGTTGCTGCTGCTGCTGCACCGGACGTTGCAGCAGCTGAATGGCTCGAGGGAGCCGCACTACTCTCACGGGGGGCGGCGGTGTGGCTGCTGGCGCGGTGGTGGGGAGCAGCAGCAGCAGGAGCAGCTGGACCAGCAGGAGGAGCCTCTGGTAATACAGTTAGCCGGAAGCAAGGAAAGTGTACAGTCACCCCACACTCCAGCAGCACGGCAGCAAAAGTCCCGCTACTCAACACTGCCTCGTCATCAACTTGCTGCACATCTGCACCGGCAATAGCAGCAGCAGCAGCTGCTGCTGCTGATGCAGCTGCAGATGCTTCTGCTAACATTGATCCTTCTGCTGCCTCTTCACTAGGTTCAGCAGCGATTTCTGAGGGTTCGGGCTCTGTAGCAGCAGCAGGAGCAGCAGGAGCAGCAGGTGGATTGGGTATTGTAAACAGCAGCAGTTGGTCTGCTTGAAGCTGCCTATACACCTCAAAGATTGTTGGTTTGCTGCTAAACTCGATGCCATTAAAGGAAAGAAATAGTTGCAGCGTATACACCCCGTTGCTGCTGCACTTAAATGTGTTCTGTTCTTCGGCGGGTTGCTGCTCATGCTGCTGCTGCTGCTGTTGTTGCTGCTGTTGTTGTTGTTGTTGTTGCTGCTGCTGTTGCTGCTGCTGTTGTTGCTGCTGTTGATGCTGCTGTTGTTGCTGCTGTGGTTGCTGCTGCTGGTCTTCTCCTGTTGTCTCCTCTGGCTGCAGGCGAAGACACGGGCAAATAGTACTATTTGTCAGCAGCAGCAGCAGCAGCACAATCACCGTAGAAGCAAAGTTAACAAGCACAGTAGCAATCGCATTATCCACAGTAGCATGGGCAGCAACAGCAGCAGCAGAAGGAACACACCTCAAGAAATATAGGAGGGATGCTTATCTCCACCTTTCCTTTTCTTATCGCAGCATCAATTCGCTGCTGATTGCCATCAGGATGAACAACAAGACAGCAGCAACCGCTGCTGCTTTTGCTGCTGCCGCTTTTGCTATTGCTGCTGTTGTTCATGTGGTCTTCCAAGCGTTGCAGCACGGTAGGACTTAAGGACTGAAGCTGCGGTGTTGTTATGGAGAGAGAAAGGAGACACCCCGAGGGGCCAACAGGAGGAGACACCGTAAATGATGAAGGAGATAATAAACTCATTAAACTACTAGAACCAGTAAAACACTCCCCTGTACACACGTAGCAAACCCTAAACCCTAAACCAGTTACATGAAGCTGGCTAGCTGGCGGACACGGCGAACTAGCTAGCTGGAAGAGACAGCTAGCTGCTGCTGACTGTGCAGCAACAGCTAGCATCCAAGCGTAGTGGTGGCCTTTAAAATCCTTTCCCTCGATGGCACGACTAGGGGTTACGGTTTAGGGTTTAGGGACTTTCCATTAAGGGAGGCGGAGACCCTGAGGAGACAGCGCGACAAGACCGCCTCAGTAAAAGGAGGAGCTGTGCACAGCAGCAGATTTCTTTGGGGGCCTACTGCAGCAGGAACAAACCCTATACACCCCCAGCTGCCATCTTCTTCCCCCTGTTGTTGTTGTTGCTGTTGTTGTTGTTGTCGGTGTTGTTGTTGTTGTTGCTGCTGCTGCTGCTGCTGCTCGGAGGACTCCAAAGAGACGGAGAAGCGAACTGTCGCCCCTTCGCAGTTGACTCCCTCGGGGATCGGCCGATCCAATAAAATCTCCAATGGGACACCCCCTACATATACACACAGAAATCTAGGGTGCAGGGTTTAGGGTTTAGGAGAGCAAAGTGAGGTCTTAGGGTTTAGCCTTTATAGAGAAAACTGAGGGTTTAGGGTTTAGGGTTTATGTGCCTTCAATTGAGACAGCTGGGGGTACAACAGAAACAACTCCCTCGGGGAAGCAGCAAAAGGAGACAGCAGCAGCAGAAGAGACAGACCAATGGTCCGCGTCAACAGACACCTGAAGTATAAATAGATCAATAAAGAAACAAATAAATAAATAAATAAATAAGTAAAGCACCATTTAACGCCTAAACCCCAAACCGTAAACAAATCGAGTAACCAGCAAGAGCAACAGGGAATAAACAAAAGCACAAAAGCTGTCTCTTTCTCGGCCTCTCTGCGTCCCCGTCTGTCTCCCTAGCTAGCTAGCGGGCTAGCTAGCTAGCTAGCTAGCTAGCTTTAGTGCCTAACCTGGATTGTCGCTGCTATTGGTTTTTCTGCTGCAGTTAGTTGCTGCAGCTGCTGCCACCGCAGCAGCTGTTTACTGCTACAGGGATTTACAATTAAACCTCGAGGGCCTAGTGGTAGCACTGGGTAGCTGCTGCAGCACTCTCCTGGGGCAGCAGCAGCAGCGGCAGCAGCGGGAAGAGTCTTGATGTATTGGCTCGCTGTTGCTGCCCGTCGCAGCCGAGCAGCAGCGCCGCCACCGAAGAAGACCCACCCTGTGCAGTGCTGCTGCGAATCCTGCTGCTGCTGCTGCTGCTGCAACTCTTGCTGCTGCGGTGGTTCCTCTCCATTCACTCCCGCACAGCCACCGTCCGCAGCAGCAGCAGCAGCGCCGTCAACTGTAGAAGCAGCAGCAGCAGGACTATCAGCTGCAGCAGCTGCTGCTGCTTCGTCCCAAGAACATCTATGGTTAATAGGTGAAGACGACTCAGCAGCAGCATCTGCATCAAACAAGGAGGTGCAGCAGCTAAAGCTGGCTGTCTCCTTCGCTGCCCGTAGCACAGGACTGGAGCAAACAACTTCCCCTTCGCCAACTAGCCAAGCCTTCAACAGCACCTCCACAGTTTCTTCCTGCCGCTGCTCTTGCTCCTGTTGCGGCTGCTGCCGACTGTTCGGGGTGGACAGCAGCCGCAGCAGCAGCAGCGCGGGCTGTCTCGCCGGCCTCTTGCTGCTTTCTTCTGGCGTTGTCTGCCCACGTTTATCGCAGCAGCAACAGCTGCAGCAAACGTGCTGCTCCTCGGGCTGCTGCTGCTGCTTTTGAATCCTTGGGAGGCCGCTGACCCGCAGCAGCAGCCGCCCCCCACCCCCTAGCGGCAGCAGCTGCGGCAGCACTTGCTGCAGCTGTGCAGCAGCAAACACCACCAGCGACGATGCCCCGCATGCAACGCGAGAGAAGCGCAGCGGGAAGCTATTCCCAAAACCCAGCTCCGCTGCAGCAGCACCAGAACCAGCAGCAACAGCCGTGAGAGCAGCAGCGGTGACCAGCAGAGCAACCGCAACAACAACAATATCACCACCACTGGAAACGCAGCAGCTTATTTAAAAACGCAAACCAGAGCAGCTGCAACAGCAGCAGCAACAAAGGCAGCAACAAAGGCAGCAGCAGCAGCAACAGCAACAACAGCAGCAACAGCAACAGCAGCAGCAACAGCGGCAGCTTACTGGGGACAGTCATGTTGCTGGAAGCAGCGAGAAGCCCAGTGCAACTGCTACTGCCGTTCTGACAGCAGCAGCAGCCGATGCTGTAATTGGTGCTGCTGTTGCTGCTGCTTCTGCTGCAGACTTGCTGCAGTGTAGTGTCTGTACACCTCGAGGGAGGGCGTCCCTGCAGTAAAAGCACGCCCTCGTGTGTTAGAAGCGCAGCAAAACCATCTCCTGCAGCAACCTGCAGAACTGGAGGAAGTGATTGTGTTGCTTTTATGCTCAAACAGCTGCTGCTGCTGCTGCTGTCGTTGCTGTCGTTGCTGCTGTCGCTGCTGTCGTTGCTGCTGTCGCTGCTACTGCTGCCGCTGCTGCTGCTGTAGGATGCATGCAAGATCTGCTGTGGCGAATAGCGGGGCATTGTGTCACCAAGCCCCAACTGGCCGTAGCAGTTCAGGCCCCAGGCCCAGACAGAACCTACTGCGGCTGCTGTTGCTACTGTAGCATCAGCAGCAGGGGCAGCAACACCAGAAGGGTCAGCACTTGCAGCATCAGCAGCCGAAGGAAGCGCGGTAAGAACAACTGTGAATCCCTCTCCTGCAGCAACTTGGATAACAGGTTGCTGCAGCAGCAGCTGCTGCGGCTGCAGCAACAAACCGCTGGTGTTGCCGATACCTAGCTCCCCACATAAGTTGCTGCCCCATGTAAAGCAGCTACCGTCTGCTGCTGCGGCTGCAACGTGCTGCGTGCTGCAGCTTATAGCAGCAACACTGCGGCGGAGACGCACAGGCACCAGGAAACGAGGTACTAAACACCACTTTACACCCTTCTGCTGCTGTTGCATCTGCTGGTGCGGCTGCTGCAGCAGCATCTGCTGCTGCAGAAGCTCCCCTTTGCTGCATATCCCCCAACCAAAGATACCACAAGAAGTAGCAATAAGGGCGTATGAATCTCCTGCTGCTGCGGTGTATGCGCAGCCGCTGCAGCCAACTCGTACACCCTTCACCTGCACCACGTTGCTACTGCTGCTGGTGCTGTTGCTGCTGTTGCTGCTGTTGCTGCTGATGTTTCTTTTGGTGTGTCTTGTCACGGAAACCAATCCCCCTTCAGAAGTAACCAGCAGCAGCCGCTGCTGCTTCCGCAGCTGCTGCAGATGCGGGTGCGGATGCCGCTGAATGCAGCACAAGTCGCTTATCCTGGGGCCTTCACTGTAGCGCAGCTCAACACTGCAGCAGTTGCTACAGCTGCTGCAGCAGCAGCAGCTGCTGCTGCTGCTACTGCATCCAGCTGATGCTGCTACAGATGGACTCTCGTTGTTGCTGCTGCAGTCACTGCAGCAGCACTTGCACTCTTCGGTTGTTCCCCTGCTGCTGCTGCTGCTGCTGTTGCTGCGAGCTCCGAAAAGGCAGATACATTTTGTGGATGCGCTGCTGCTGCTCAGAGCAGCAGCAGCAGAAGTAGGTGGGTTGCAGCTTGCGGCTGGGTCCCCCTCACTGGATGTGTCCGGCTCATCTCCTGCTGTAGCATCTTCTCCTGTCACTGTTGCATCTGCTGCTGCTGTTGCCGCTGTTGCTGCTGTTGCCTCTGTTGTTGCTACTGCATTGTATATCACGCTATCAGTTTCACTTTGCTCCATATCCTGCGCCTCCTCCTCCTGCTTCTCCTGCTGCTCCTGCAGCTGCAGCTGCAGTTGCAGGGCTGCAGCAACGTGCTGCAGCTGCCGACGCAGCCTATATGGGCATGGCAGCACAAAGGCAGCAGCGGCTGCCTGTACACCCGAAGATAGCTGCTGCAGCACAACACCTTGCAGCGTCTCGTGTCTCCGCAGCTCTCCTCTTGAGAACTTGTGCAACACCAGTATCTCACCCATGTTGCTCCTGCTGCTGGGGCTGCTGCTGGGGATGCTGTCGTCATTGCTACTGCTGCTGCTGCTCGGGTTGTTGTTGTTGCTGTTGTTGTTGTTGTTGTGGTCGCTGCTGCTGGGGTTGCTGCTGCTGCCGCGGTTAACGGTGTCTCTATAGGACACACGGGGGGCGTGCCTGCAGCTTTGTTGTTGCTGCTGCTGCTGCCGGACCGATGGCCTCATTTTCCGGCTCTGCTACTGCTGCTGCGAGTAATAGACTACTATTCTGCTGCTAGACCGTATAACCTAATCCCCAAACCCTAAACCCTAACCTTAGGGGGTGGGCAGCAGCCAGACACATGCAGGGAAGAGAGGCACGGGGCCCAAGTTTGTTTCAGATGCTTCCGCTGCTGTTGCAGTTGCTGCTCTTGCAGTTCTTCCTGCTGCAGGTTCTGCTGCAGTTGCTGCTGCTGCTGCTGCATATTTGTAATATGCGTTGCGTAAAGTAACTAAGGGGATTTGCAGCTAACAGCCTCCGAAGACTTTACGATTCCTTTGTAGCATTTCGTTTTCTTTCTTTCTTTATTTTATTTATTTAGTTAGTTATTTATGCATTTATTTAATTTTTTATTTAATGATTATATTTATACAAATAGATTTAGTGTATTTACTACATTTTATAGAATTCTTGCGTTTATTTATTTGTTGTTTCTTTCTTTTTTCTCCTCTTTCCCCCCTTAAAGTGTATGCTCACCCTCCTTTGTCCCTCTGCATGCAAGCAGTTGCCGCTGCTGCTGCTAGGTGACCCGCTTGCTGTTGCTAATGCAGCAGCAGCAGCAACGCGAGCAGCAGCAGGAGCAGAGACGGCGGCGGCAGCAGCAGCGGTAGCAGTAGCTGCGGCGGCAGCAGCAGCGGCAGCAGCAGGAGCGGCGGCAGCAGCCCCAATCTCTTTATACAGGTTCTCTATATGGCTCCACACCAGCTGAAGCAGCAGCAAACTTACTGCGCCTTTTTCCCCCCTCTTCCCCTATAGAAATAGAGAATTACAAGGAAATAATTAAAATATCCTTAAATACTTTAAAGCAAATAGTTTCTTTTCTATAAGGAATCAAATAGTCAGGGACAGCAGCCGCTGCAGCGTAGTAGCAGCTGCAGCAGTTCAGCAGCAGCAGCAGCTGCTGCTGCTGGAGTTCAGTATCGTCATCAGCAGCAGCACGCAGCAATGACACAAATGAATAGAGAAACAATAAAAAAATGAAACATTATAGGATGATTTAGCCCGTTTTATTCTCGTCATACAAGGGGGCCCCCAAGGGAAGAAAGACAGGGGGCCCCCATCGATAGGGGGCCCCCTTCAAATGGGGGCCCCCCTTGACATGGGGCCCCCCAGGGCACATAGCAGCGGTTATGAGGACTTGGCGGCAATTCGGGAAGAGGGAGATTAAAATTAATATCAAAATCCCAGGATTTAGGGTTTGGGGTTTAGGGCTCGCGGCGATGAGGGTTTAGGGTTTAGGGTCCATGACTTCTGCCTGAGAATTTCCCGTTTAGAGTTCAGCGTGAAGGTTTGAGGCTTAAGGGTTTAGGGTTTAGGCTTTAGGCTTTAGGTCTTAGGGTTTTGGTCTTAGATTAGATCCTGCGTGCTGCATGCAGCAGCAATGATTTGCTGCATGCCGCAGCAATGATTTCATCAGTTCCCGGGGGGCCCCTTGGGGGGCCCCCTTCGTCTTCGTACCCTCTAGTAGATCAATTTAAAGCAGCAGAAGTTGAATTAAGGGAAATGGACCTCGCACAAATGATCCTTAAGCAGCAGCAGCAGCAGCAAGATCATCACCATCAGCAGCAGCAAGAACAGCAGCAGCAAGTAGATGGAAGGATCGTTGGGCTGAGTGGCCTCCGTGGGCAGTGCATGCAATTCGATGAGCTGCCTCTAGCAGCAGCAGCTGCTGCTGCTACCGCTGCTGCTGCACGCCGGCACAAGAAGGGACTGGCAAGAACAACAGCGAGCAGCAGCAACACCAGCAACAGCAACACAGTCTCCTCAGGCTTACCTGAGACAGCGGTAGCAGCAGCTAGAGCAGCAGCAGAAGCAATTGTTGCTGCTGCTGCTCAAGACGGAGGCGGTGCGTTGTCTCCCTCAGCATCAGCACAAGCAGGAGCAGCAGAAGCAGCAGCAGCAGCAGCTGCTGCTGCTGCAACTCCTCCTGTGTATGCTTTCCCACATTGCCCTGGGGCCTTTTTGCTGCCAGGGGTTTTGTCGCTGCAGCAGCAGCTGTTGCTGACTGATGAAGCATTCTCTTCTTTGCTGCGGCCCCCTGCTGTCTGTAACCTCTGCCAACAACTGCAGCAGCAGCAGGAAGAGCAGCAGCAAGAGCAGCAGCAACAGTTGGGTAGCGCCAAGACTCAGGACTCCACAGCGGAAGGAAATGCCTCTGCTGCTGCAGTGTCAGCAGAAGCAGCGACAGCAACAGGAGAAGCAGTAACAGCACCAGCAGCAGTATCACCAGCAGCAGCAGCAGCATCGGCTCCCGCTGCGGTTATTCCCCATAAATGCAGCCGCTTGCCTTTGCTGCAGCAGCATATAAACTCTAATACGACGGCGCTGCTGCTTCCGAGGCCTAGTAACAGCAGCAGCTCGCATGTGTCGGGCCAGCAGCAAGTCCCTGAGTCTGCTGCGGATGAAGCAGCAGCACTGCAACAGCTGCTGCTGGTGCTGCTGCCTCCCCCCGTAGGTTTGCGCTGGTCTTCTATTGGCTCGCAAGTCTATAACTGGGGCAGCCGCACATATTATAACCAGCAGCAGCAGCAGCAAGAGCGGCGGCGGGAGGATTTGGAGGAAACCAACAGTAGAAGCAGCACCTCTCGTACCAGCAGCAGCAACAGCAGCAGCAACAACAACAACAAAGGCAGCAACGCCAGCAGCAGCAACACCAGCAGCAGCAGCAGCAGCAGCGGCCCGCCTCTGCCCCCTGTGCTGCACCGCATTGCTGGGTGGGCTCTGCAGACAGCAGCCCTGCAGCAGCAGCAGCAACGCGCTGCAGCAGCCCCAGCCGCAGCAGCACCAGCAGAATTAGCTGCGAAGCTTCAGGTAAGGTGACCTCACAGTTGCTGCTGTGGATGCAGCCGCAGCAACACCAACAATGGTAATAAGAGCAGCAGCAGCAATAACAATAGTAGTAGTAGTAGCAGCAGTAGCGACAACATTAATGGCATCAGCAGCAACAACAACACAATAGCAGCAGCAGATTTAGCAGCAAGAGTAGTAATAACGGCAGCAGGAGCAACGGCAACAGCAACAACAGCAACAATTTACAAGTAGCAGCAGCAGAAGCAGAAGCCGCACAACAGCGCTAATCACCTTTTCGAGCAACAGCAGTAGCAGCAGCAGCAACAGCAACAGCAGGAGGAATTGTATGGTTTGCTGCTGCTGCTGCTGCTGCTGCTGCATGCAGATGGCTTTAGTAAATGTATATAGACAAGGAGACAGATTAAGGGGACATAAAGATGATGCAGAGACAGATACCATCATTCCTCTTATATCCATCAGGTCTGCTGCTGCTGCTGTTGCTGTTGTTGCTGCTGCAACTGTTGCTGCTGTTGCTTTTGTTGCTTTTGCTGCTTGGTTGCTGGCGATGATGCTCGTTAGCTGCAGATCCTGATGCTGCTGTTGCTGGTGGTGTGCTGGTGCTGTTGCTGGCTTGCTGTTGATGCTGGTTTGCTGCAGCTGCCGCTGTTACAGTGGTTGCTCCTTTCTAGCACTCCGACCGTTGCTGCTGTTGCTGCTGCTTGTCGTGCTGCGGCCACTTGAAGCAGCAGCAGCAGCTGCTGCATCGGGTGAAGTGTTCATTTTAAGTTGTCTGCCGCTGCTGCTGCTTTTCGTTTGCTGTTCCGTTGCTGCTAGTGCTGCAGCAGTAGCAGCACCACGACTGATGCTGTTGCTGTGTGTCGCTTCTGCATTCGGATGTACGTGCAGCTTAGGCCTTCCTTGTCTCTTTCTTCTTGGGGGCAATACTCGCCAGTAAGAAACAGACTTTCCTGCTGCTGTTGCTTTTGCTGCTGCTGCTGATTCAGCTGCTGCAGAGCGGTACTATCCGTATTCCTGCACCCGCTGGATCTGCTATTACTGCTGCGTCTGCTGGCACTGCTAGTGATGCTGCTTTTTGCTCGTGCGGTTGCTGCCAGTACTGCTGCCGTTGCATTGCTGCTGCCATTGCATTCCTGCCGCTACTGCTGCTGCAGGGAGACTCCAATTCCAGTGGTGTTGCGATCTGGAGACGTTTTAATTCTCTCAGGGTCGGCACGACTTGCCCTTCATGGTACCCCGCATAAACACCTAACTGCTGCTGTTGTTGCTGCTGCTGCTGCTCTGTTGCTCCTTTTACTGTTGCTGCTGATGTCGTTGGTGTTGCTGCTGTTGCTGCCGCTGCTGTTACCACTGCTGCTGTTGCATGCAAAAGGACAGGGAGATCATGACAAGCCGCTGTTGTGCGCTGATGCTACTGCTGCTTACCTGCTGCTGCTGCTGCTGCTGCTGGTCCAGGTGTTCCCAAACTTCTCTACTACACACCTGTGCTGCCTGCGTCGAGATCAGCAGCAACAAAGCTTGCTGCAGGTGGCGCTGCTGCCGGTGCTGCTAAGCATGACCCTTGTAGCAGCAGCAGCAGTAGCGCTGTAGACGATGCTGCATCGCCTCCTCATCCGTTGCTGTTACATCCAACTCATCAGCCGCAGCAAGCGCAGCAGCAGCAGCAGCAGCAGGAGCAGGAGTTGATTGCCTTTGTGCGTTGCTTACCTCATTTGCTGCGAGTAGAAGCGACACTTAAATTTGTGCTGCAGCAAAAGGAGGCACGTGTGGGGTATTGGCAGAAGCGGCTACTTGAGGTGTATTCGCAGCTGCAGCAGTTGCGACTTAACTTTAGCTGTCGAGGAGATTAAAAATTTGCTGCTGCTGCTGCTGCTGCTGTTTTTGCTGCTGCTGAGAAGGAGACAATTGCTGTCTTAATAGCAAAAAAGTGGCGGCACTTAATACATGTAAATATAGAGTAATAATAATAATAAAGAAACACTAACAATAATAATAAAAATTCCTCATGCATTTAACAGCAGCAGCAACAGAAACACCACGAGACGAAGCAGCAGCAGCAACACAACAGCAGCACTAGTAACAGCAACCACAGCAGAAGTAGTAGTAGTTATTGTACTAGGAGTAGTAGTAGTAGCGGTAGCAGAGAGGCAAGGAGTTGCTGCTGTCTACCGAGCAGATCTGCAGCAGCAGCAACAGCAGCAACAGCAGCAACAGCAGCAACAGCAGCAGCGGCAGGAGTAGTAGTAGTAGCGGTAACAGTCTGTTGGGGAGAATTTGAGTAAGGACCTTGCTGCTGTTTGTGCAGCAGGTCTGCTGCAGCAGCTCAGAGACTTCGCTGCAGACCCCTAAACCATAAACCCTAAAACAATGAACCCTAGGGGCTGGAGGAGTGGTTAACCACTGGTCATCTGCTACGAAGGGAGATTGCGCTTACCCCTGCAGCTCGAGGGCTAAAAGATTAGGCGTAGGATTCAACCCCTATTGTTTAGGGTTTAGGGTTTAGGGTTTAGAGTTTAGGGTTAAAGGTTTACGGCTTTGCGAGTCGTCAGCGGCACGCCGTTAGATATTAATACTACAGCGAGGGTTTAGCGTTTATCCTGTCAATCGATACTAGACTGGCAAGTAGGGTTCTAGGCCTAGGATTTATAGTTTAGGGTTTTGGTTAAGGGTTTATTGTAGGGTTTAGGTTTAAGTGTTCAAGCCGCTAGCCGTCGTTGATGGAGCGGGAGCCCGTAGTGGTAGTAGCAGCAGCACCAGCAGTAGATGCTAATGCAGCTAAACTTAATTAAACAAATTAAACAGTTACAAAATCGACTCATTAAGAAGCAGCAGTGGCGCTCGTGACAGCAGCAGCAGCTGCTGCTGCTACTGCCGTCGCTGCTAGACTCGAGAGCAGCACCGCTAGCCCTACTGCAGCTCTTGCAGCAGCAGCAGCAACAACAGCAGCCTTCCTGTCTTCTTCTGTCTTTTTGTTCGTTGTTTAAACATTAATTTATAATTTACTTGTTGCTTCTCTTTCGCTGCCGGTTGCTGCGGGGTTAGGGGCTCCCAGGTTTGCTGCTGCCGCTGTTGCCGCTGCTGCCGCCGCTGCTACTGCGGCAGCAGCAGCGGCTGCAGCTGCACTCTTTATTACACGCTTGTGTGTTGCTGATAGAGCGGTGGAGCAGCAGCTACGACAGCAGAGTAACATCCTTTCAGTAGCAGCAGCAGGAGCAGCAGTTGCCGTTGTTGATGCCGCTGCAACGGGCTTGTGGACGCATTGAATGCTGCTGCAGCTTTTTCCCTTCTCTTTTGCTTTAGACAACTTCCTTCATTGAGGCCCCCCTACAGTTAATTGATCCTGGCAGCGGCAGCAGCAACAACAACAGCAGCAGCAGCAATACAGCAGCATCAGTATCAGCAGCAGCAACGGCTGCTGCAGAGAGAACAGCCTTGATGGATTCCAGAACACTTCGGCCTGTCTCTGTTCAAGAGTATCAGCAACAGCAGCAGCTGATGCTGCAGCGTCTGCAACTGCAGCACCAGGAACAGCAGCAGCAACAACAGCAACAGCAGCAGCAGCAGCCACAGACGCAGACGCAGCATGCCTGTCTACCCTCTCACACTGCCCACCTGTGGTTGCAGCAGCAACCCAGAGGGGATTCTACTGTAGAAACCTTCAACAGCAGCGATTGGTGCAGCAGCAGCAGCAACGGCAGTGGCGGTTGCTGCACTGGCAGCTACAGCAGAGATTGCAGCAGCGGCAGTGGAAAGTGGCAGAGACACACTGTTGCTGTTGCGACTTTAGAGAGCATTCCTGCTGCTGCTGCCGGTGCTCGACGATGTTTCGACCCCCGTGCTCATGCTGCTGCCCGCTCAGCTGCACCACCAGCAGCAGCAGCTACTGCTGCAGCAACGGCAGCAGGGTTGCAAACAAAGAGGCCAGTAGGGGAACCCATGTTCCATAGGGGGGGCCTGCAGTTCACACGAGAGCAGCAGGGGCAACTGCAGCAGCTGCAGCAGCGGCAGCAGCGGCAGCTGTTGCAGCAGCAGCGCCGAAGCAGCATCAGCTGCTGCACCTTCCAAGGCAAGCCTGTCTTTGTGCGCGTCTCTCAAGAGGCTCCAGCATCAGTAGTAGCAGCAGCAGCAGCAGCTTCAGCAAACTCAGCAGCAGCAGCAGCACGTGGAACTGCAGCAGACAGATGTAAGGGACAGCAAGTCACTAGCACGTCAACAGCACAAACAGCAGCAGGGAAAAGAGCAGCAGCAAAAATTACAGCAGCAACCAGAACAGCAGCAGCACGGACAGCCGCAGCAACAACGGAAACAGCAGCAGCAATTGACGGAGAACCGAAAGCACCAACAGCCACATCGGCGGGACAGCCAGCAGC
The DNA here is from genome assembly GCF_000499605.1 of Eimeria maxima. Lineage (NCBI taxonomy): Eukaryota > Apicomplexa > Conoidasida > Eucoccidiorida > Eimeriidae > Eimeria > Eimeria maxima. The sequence goes on along the minus strand of NW_013566715.1, from coordinate 41,282 downwards.
AGCAGCAGCAGAGCCTTCCAAACCAGCAGCAGCAAATGCAAGAGCAACAAAGGCAGCACCCGCAAGAGCACCTGCAAGAACAGCAACAGCAGCAAGTGCAGTAGCAGCAAAAGCAGCTGCATCTAGAGCAGCAGTGGCAAGAGCAGCACCACCAAAGGCTCCAGCAGCAAAAGCAGCCACCGAAAAAACAGCAGTAGCAACAGCGAGAGCAGCAACAACAAAGGCAGCAGCAGCAAAAGCAGCAACAACAAGGTCAGAAGCAACAACAACAGAAGCAACAACAACAGCAGCAGCAACAGCAACAGCAGCAAAGGCAGCAGCACCAGAAACAGCAGCAACCAGAGCAACAGCAGCGAGAGCAGCATCGACGAAGGCTGCAGCAGCTAGACCACTAGCAGCCACAACAGCAGCCGTAAAAGCAACAGCAGCAAAAACAGCAGCAGCAAAAACAGCAGCAGCAAAGGCAGCAGCAGAAAAAGCAGCAGCAGCAAAAGCAACACCGTCAGCAGCAACAGCAGCAGCAACAGCAGCAGCAACAGCAGCAGCAACAGCAGCAGCAACAGCAGCAGCAGCAACAGCAGCAGCGGCAACAGCAGCAGCAGCAACAACAACCACAGCAGCAGGTGATTGCTCTCTTGGCCAATTGGAGCCGGCTGCAAAAGGAGACCATGGCGACAGCAGCAGCAGCAACAACAACCACAGCAGCACAAACAGCAGCAGCAGCAGTAACAGCAACAGCAGCAGCAGCAGTAACAGCAACAGCAGCAGCAGCAACAGCAACGCAGGTGAAATCAGTTCGGGGCTGCAAGAGGAACTGCTGGTGCAGGAATCTGCTGCGCTGAAGAAAAGCTGCAGCAATTTCAGCAGCAGCAGCAGCAGAAGCTTTTGCACCTTTGGGTTGCGTGGCAGCAGCCGCAGCACATGCGACGAGACAGCCCCCTATAGCAGCAGCAGCAGTTGCTGCTGCAGTAGCAGCAACTCTTGCTGCTGCGGAGACAGTCTCTTGTGGACAAGTGATGAGGAAACAAAAGACAATGTGCTGCAGCAGCAGCAGCACGACAAGCCAACGGATGCAGCAGCAGAACAGCAACAGCAGCAGCAACAAATGGAAGAGGCTGCAACGCAGCAAGAACAGCAGCGACAGCAGCAGCAGCATATGCAGCAGCACCATCTGCAGGATTCACTGCGTTCTGTTTGCAGAGACGAAGGTATCGGCAGCAGCAGCAGCAGCAGAGGAGCCAGCCATTGCACATACACCAGCAACAAGAGCAGCAACAGCAGCAGCAGCAGCAAAAGCAGCACCAGCAAGAACAACAACATCAGGCGCTTCAGGGGCATCACTGAGCAGCAGGGAGAGCGGAGCCGCTGCTCGGCGTGCGAAAAGCAGCGAGAGGTACTGCAGCGGCAGCAGCAGCTGCTGCTGCAGCAGCAAGAGACGATGGAGAAGCAGCAGCGCACCATTCAGCTGCTGCAGCTGCGATTAGCAGCTTTGGGGGTGTCTGTTGCAGCAGTAGAAACCTGCACACCTGCTGCAGCTGGTGATAGCAGCAAAGCTCAGCAGCAGCAGCAGCACCAGCATACAATGCAGGAGAACAATAGCAGCAGCAACAGTAGCATAGGTTCTCCAGGAGGTCCGTGGCAGGGTGCGAACGGCTTGCAACAGTTGCTGCACCAGCAACAGCAGCAGCAACAGCAGCAGCAACAGCAGCAGCAACAGCAGCAGCAACAGCAGCAGCAGTGCCAGACACAGTACTTCATTTTGACTAGCGGCAGCAACAGCCGCAACAGCAGCAGAAACAGCAGCAGGCATGCTTCTGAAAGAAGTGTGTGCTGCAGCAGGGGTGACGCGTCTCCCCACAGCAGCGACAGCAAGAACAGCAGCAGCAGCAGCAGGAGTTACAGTTTGGCCAGCAGCAGAAGCAGCGCGCCTAATAGGGGCACAAGCCGCAGCGTTAATCCTCCCTACCCGGAGCAGCAGCAACTCCCTCAGCAGCTCCCACTGGTTGTAGGCTGTGGCGCAGCAGCAGCACCTGCAGCACCAACTGCAGCAGAGCCAGCAGCAGCAAGTGCAGCAACACATGCAGGAACATGTGCAGCAACATATGCACCACACAACGCAGCAGCAACTGCAGCAGCTGCAGTGCCTGCTGCTGCTGCTGCCGCCGCTCTCTCGGGATATCTTGAGGCACGCTCGCCTAGTGGCTATCCTGGCTATGCATGCAACCCACTTGCAGCAGCAGCAGCAGCACGAGCAATAAAAGCAGCAGCAGTAGCACCAGCACCAGCAGCAGCAGCACCAGCAGCAGCGGAAGATACAGAAGCACAACAGCCTCCAGTAGCTCCTGGAGGTGTGCATGCACCTGATGCTTGCTGCCCCGGCAGTTCCCCACGAGAAGCAGCAGCATCAACAACAGAAGCAGCAGCTGCTGCTGCTACTGCTACTGCTGCTGTCTTGCCGTGTGGCAACCTGCCCCGAAACAATTTACCTGCTGCTGAAGCCTCCAGTGCAGCAGCAGCAGCCGATTCAGAGACAGCAGCAGAAGCAGCTGCAACAGAATCGGCAACAGGAGATTCAGCAACAGCAGCAGATTTAGCAGCAGCAGATTCAGAAGCAGCGGATTCAGCAGCAGCTGATTCAGCAACAGCAGCAGGATCACCAGCAGCTGATTCAGCAACTGCAGCAGAACCATCAGAACCAACACCAGCAGAACCAGCAGCAGCAGAACCAGTCACAAAAGAATCCGCAGCATTAGAATTAGCAACAGCAGCAGCAACAAATTCCGTAACAGCAGTAGAGGCGGAGGCAACCGCAGCAGCAGAAATGGCAGGAGCAGCGGCAGAGCAAGCTGCTGCAGAATCAACGGCAGCAGCAGAACCAGGGGCAGTAGCTGAGTTAACAGCAGCAACGGAATTAGCAGCAGCAACAACAGAATTAACAGCAGCAGCAGAATTATCATCAGCTGCAGAATTATCAACAGCAGCAGCAACAGCAGCAACAGCAGCAGCAACAGCAGCAGCAGCAGATCTATCAGAATTAGCAATACCAACCGAACTAGCAGCAGCAGAATCTGTAGTAACGGGACCAGCAGCAGCAGCAAAACAAACAGCAGCAGCAGCGGATGCAGAAGAAGCGGCAGCACCACAAGATGCAAAAGTAACAGAAGAAGCACCAGGAACAGAAGCGGCAGCAACAACAACAAAAGCAGCAGCAGCTGCTGCTGCACATATAGAAGCACCAGAAGGAGCAGCACCTGCAGCAGCACCTGCAGAACCACCTGCAGAACCACCTGCAGTACCACCTGCAGCACCACCTGCAGCAGCATCTGGAGCAGCACCTGCAGTAATACCTGCAGCAGTAACACCTGAAGCAGCACCACCACCAGCAGCCTCACCAGCAGCACCTGCGGCAGCAGCATCTGCAGCAGCAGCAACTGCAGCAGCACCAGCAGTACCACCTCTACTAGCCTGTGTAGCAGCAGCAGCACATGCAGCAGCACATGCAGCAGCACTTGCAGCAGCACCAGCAATACCACCTCTACCAGCCCATGCAGCAGCAGCAGAACCAGCAGCAGCACCTGCAGCAGCACCTGCAGCAACACGGGCAGTACCACCTCTACCAGCCCTTGCAGCTGCAGTAGCACCTGCAGCAGCACATGCTGCAGCAACAGCAGCAGGTGCGGCAGCAGACCAGTGGTTACATCATTGGCTGCAGCGGCCAAACCGCCATGGCGCTCTTAGCGTTTCTGGCAGCTCACGAAACTCCTCGAATAACGATAGTGAAGTGGAGCAGCAGCAGCAGCAGCAGCAGAAGCAACAGCAACCGCAACAGCAACAGCAGCACCAACAGAAACAGAAGCCGAAGCTGCTGCTCCAGCTGGGAGACAGCAGCAACACGGAGGAAGCTGCTGCTCTCTTTTGCTTGTTTTCGCCAAGGAGAGAATTGTTGCCCCCTGAGGCAATGAGAAGGAATTATGTGCTGCAGCAGCAGCAGCAGCAGCAGCGACACTTCCAGTAGTAAGAGCAGCAGTAGAAGCACCAGCAAAAGCGGCGCTAGAGGGGCGAATTGCAGCAGCAGTTTTGCCGCCATATGGGGAAACAGACAACAGCGCTTCTGTTGCTGTTGCTGCTCTTGCAGCTGTTGCTGCAGTAGTTGCTGCTGCTGCACGCACCCCACCCCACAGGGGTCGACTGCTGCCTAATTTTAGGTAGTAGTAGTGCATGCAGACAGCAGCAGCAAAAGATGCTTTAGTGCCTCAGCGGAAGCAACAGCAGCAGTTGCTGCAGTTCTCCAGCTGTTGTTGCTGCTGCTGTTGCAGCAGCTGCTGCAGATGGGGCTATTTATATATGGCTGAAGCAGTATCTGTAACAGAACCACGTGCTGCCGCTGCTGCTGCGTGCAGCGATAGCAGCAGCAGCGAGTCTGAGGTTCTTCGAGGGTTTGAATCGTAAACCGGAAACCCTAATCTGGAAACCTTATGGGTCTGGCGTTTCTTGAGTGTTTGAATCTTAGGATCGAAGCCCTAGACCCTAAGCCGTAGACACTAAACCCTAAACACTAGACTCTAAGCCCTAAATCCTAAGCCCCAATTTTCAAGCCTTAAGCCTCAGTAGGAGATAAGAGGGGTGTGTTTTGCTGCTTTATTAGTAATATTAGTATTAGATTTGGGGTTAATGGGCGGCAGGTATGTGTTTGCCCTTTATTTCTAAATAAATGAATAAGAAAGTAAACAGCCTAATTCAAAAGGCAAATAAATAAATAAAAATGAGTAAATTAACAAAAAATATCTGGATTGTTTCGTCTATCTGGTGGGGTGTCCAGTGGACCCTTTTCTATGAGCTGCACATGCACCGGAGGCAAAGAAGAATCAATCATCACCAAAATGTAAATATAAATAAATAAATAGACAAAAATATAAAAATAAACGTAAAAATAAACAAATTTGACGTATCGTTTGTTGTCTCCCCCCCTAAGACAGTGACAACCCGAGGGTTTATTATACCTGAAAACCCTATACCCTCAACCCTAAATCCTAAACCGTACGAAACCCCGAGACGGTCTCCTATGGGGTTTCTTGTGCTATTCTTTGTCTTGTAGGGGTGTAATGTTGAATTTATGTTTATGTTTAGTGTTTATTTGTGTTCAAATTCATTAGAATTTGGGGGAAAAGAAGAAAAAAGCGCCTTCTTCACCTTTACACCATTGGGGTGAATCCGCCCCTGGAGCGGGAGGGAGGAGGGTTTGCTGCTGTCGTTTTGCTGCTCTTTTGCTGCATTTTCTCTTTTATTTGTTTTATTATTTATTAATAACTAATTATTTATTTGGGGTTCGTTGTTTATACACCATAGAGACACGAAAATAGTCCATTTGCTGCTGTAACCCACAAGAGAGCGCTGTGAATCAATGGTCTACTCACAGCAGTAGCAGTAGCAGCAGCAGCAGCAGCAGTTGGTGCAACTGCAGCAGCAGCAGCTGCTGCTGCAGCAGAGAATCCCTCTGGAGTTCTTTTTGTTTCGTCTGTCTGTTTTTTCTTCTTCTTTCGTTGTTTTCCCTTCTGTTACACTTTTTAGGGTTTTGCTGCTGGCGTCATAAACCCTGCTGCAGCACCAATGTAGCGCTGGTCCTGCAAGCGGCAGCAGGAAGCAGCAGCAGCAGCATCAGCATCAGCAGGTCGATGCTATTCTCTTTTTCTTTTTGCTTGTCTTAAGCCTCTGTTTCCCCCTAACCCTTTACTAAGGGTTATTCACACAAGCCTGCTGCCTTGGGGGCATAAATTAGGGTTTAGTGTTTGGGGTTTAGGGTTTAGGGTTTAGGGTTTGGGGATCCAGCCCCCACAGGGACCGGCAATGCCATTCTCTCTTGAAGCCGCTAATAGCGGCTGTCTTGAAAGAGGAAATTACCTATGGAATCTTCCCCTTTCAGGTACCTGCTGCTGCTGATGATGATGATGATGGTGCTGCTGCTGATTGTGCTGCTGCTGCCGTGCTGCTCCTGCTGCCCCTGTCGATGAGGGTGTGGACATCGGTCGTGTCCTTTGTTGCTGCTGCTGTTTTGCTGCTAATTATGTGAAGCATGATGGAGCGACGGTTTTGCCTTGTCTGCTGCTGCTGCAGTTGCTGTTGTTGCGGCAGCAGCTGCTGCCACTGTTGCTGCTGCAACGCAGATGCTGCTGTGGTGTGGGTTTTGCTGCCCTTGATGTCTTTTTTTTGTTTTCTTTCGTTTATTTTGTCTTTTAGTTGTTATGCTAACTATGTTTTAGTTGCATTTGCTTCTGCTGCTGCTGTTGCTGCTGCTGTTGTTGCTTCTGCTACACTAGAGTCTAAAGCTGCTGTTTCTGTCCTCCGTTATCCGCAGCAGCAACAGTAGCACTAGTCTCTAGTGTAGCAGAACTGGCAGCAGCAACAGCACTAGCAGTGAGAGCAGAGCAGTACAAGCTGTAGCATCATTAGTATGAATAGCAGCAGCAACAACAGCAGCAACAGCATCTGCAGGAGTATGTAATTATGTGTATTGCATGCAGAGGAGACACCTTACTGCTGCAGCGAGGGTTTGCTGCCAAGGAGAGTAAGCTTAGGTATAGAGGAAGTTATATCGGGCAACTCCTCTCCTGCTGCTTCCTTTGAGCTTGCTGCTGCTGTTGCTCCTCCACCTCCGTCTCTTATTGAGGCAGAGACTGCAGCAGCGGCAGCAGCGGCTGCTGGTGCTGTTAGTGGTGCTGCTGCTGGCGTTGGGACAGCAGCAGACGGGATACTCGCTACAGCAGCCAGCAGCAACAGCAGCAGAAGCAGCAGCTGCAGCAGAAGCTGCAGTATCACCAGCTCCATTGAAACCCTACCAGATGCTGCTTCTGCTGCTGTTGCTGCTGCAGCAGCAGCAGAGGTTGCTGCTAGGATTGACCCTGCAGCAACGGGAACACAGCAGCAACTCGTCGCCCAACATGAAGCAGAACAGTGTGGGCTCGTTGCTGCTGCTCCAGCTGCAGCAGCAGCAGCAGCTAGGGCATCTTTGCAGTCCCAGCAACAGCAACAGGAACAGCAGCTGCAGCAACAACAACAACAGCAGCAGCAGCAGCGTGGTGTGGGTGTAGAAACAACACTGATGGTAAGCGATGGAGACCTTGAGGTGTACGTACATCCTAATGCTGCTGACAGCAACGAAGAGGGACTCTCGGGTGTACAGGCAGCTCTTGGTAGCATTGGCTTCTTGGGGATAGAGCAACAACTTGCTGCTGCTGCTGCTGCTGCAGCAGCAAGTGTGGCTGCTGACAGCAGCAACAGCAACAGCAGCAGGAGCAGCAGCAACGCCGAGTTTGCTGCTTGGCTGGCTGCTCCACTTTTACAGCAAGAGTCCTGTTTGTTGCTGCGCCATCCGCAGCAGGAGCAGCAGCAGCAGGAGGAGGATAATGGGCAGCAGCAGCAGCAACAGCAGCACCAGCTGTTGCTGCTGCACCCTTGCGGCTGTTGGCCGTTTGCATGCGTGGAGACCTGTGGCTCACAAGAAGCAGCACGCTGCAGAGGAGACCTTGTGTTAGGGTCTCCTCCTCTCTTAGGTTGCTGTTGCTGCATTGGTCAAGGGGAAGCAACAGCAGCAGCAAGGCATGCAGCAGCAAGTGCTGCTGCTGCTGCTAGAGCTGCTGCCGTTAAAGGCCCCTCGGCAGCTGCCCAGCACGCAAAGACACTGGCAGTAGCTGCAACAGGTCGTTTTCTTATTCAGCAACAGCACACCAAGCAGCAGCAGCAACAGCAGCAGCAGCAACAGCAGCAGCAGCAACAGCAACAGCTGTATTTGCTGCCCTTGACGGAGACAGAGGCTTTTCTTACCCGTCATAATCCTCTGTCTCCAGAAGACACTCTTAACCTTGCAGCGCACATACGCTGCTAAGCAGCAGCAGCAGCAGCAAAAGCAGCAGCGGCAGTAGAAGCTGCTGCTGCAGCAGCAACAGCACCAACAACAGGAGAGTCGTTCGGCGGTAGTCGGACTTTTTGTTTTCCCGGCTTCGTGGGTGGTTTAAATGTATTTTCTACCCGCAGCAGCAGCAGCAGCAGCACTTGCAAGAGCAGCAGCAGCAGCAGCAACAGCACCGACAAGAGGAGCAGCAGCAGCAGCACCGACCAGCAGCAGCAGGAGCAGCAGCAACGACAGAAAGCGCACTGGCTATAGCGTACTATCATTGAGCTCGCACCACATGGGGTGTACGTACACCACACGAACTGCAGCAGCAGCAGCAACAGCAGCAGCAGCAGCAACACCGTTTCTGTGGGATTTTCCTTTCTGTTTTGTTCTTTGCTTTTGCTGTGCTATTGGAGCGCAGCAGCAGCAACAACGGCAACAGCATGGCAGCAGCAGCAGGCGCAACAAAAGCAGCAACAGTACAGCAGCAGCAGCAGCAATAGCAGCAGCAGCAGCAGTACAGCAGCAGCCGTTTGCCGCCTCTGTTGCCCTTGGTTGTTTGAGGTGTGCGTACACCTCAACTCTGTACTCGAGTGTTTACAACAAACGGCAGCTGCAGCAGCAGCAGTAGTAGTAGCAGCAGCAGCAGCAACTGCTGCTGCAGCGCCAAAGGAGCGCAGTTGCGCCGCCGTGGCAGCAGCAGCAGCAGCAGCAGCAGCGGGTCTGTACTCACCGCAGTGTTTGTTTGGTGCAGGACATCAAGGAGGGTGCAGACCCTAAACCCTAAACCCTAATTTCTTTCTACAGCTCCAGCGCAGCAGCACAGCTGTGTCGCTGAGCTTCAGTTTGTATTTCGCCTCTGCATTACAATTGCAGTACGGTAGCAGCAGCAAC
>NW_013566715.1:0-27500 GCF_000499605.1 Eimeria maxima | reverse complement strand
CTGCTGCAAGAGGAGCGGGTGCTGCTGCTGCTGCTGCTGCCCTTTCTGCACCGCTGCAGCAGCAGCAGCAGCAGCAAACGGACCCCCTCTCGTGGTTGGTGCATGCAGCACTTGTGTCATCAGGAGATTTGGCTCTGCAGCAAATGCTGCTGGCTTCACTAGACATCGTACGTCAAGGGTGTAGGGTTTAGGGTCTAATGTTTCCTGTATAGGGTTTAGGGTTTAGGGTTTAGCGATTCGTTCTGCTGCTGCTGTTTGCGGTGCAGATCCTCGCCGGGAACGGTCCGCTGCAGCAGCAGTTGCTGGATCAGCTAATTGTTGCTCTCTCCAGCACTCCCGTGCACCAGCAGTTGCAGCAGCAGTTGCAGCAGCAGCTGCTGCTGCTGCAACAGCAACAGCAACAAGGTAAAAGCGCTCTTATGAGCATGGCCAAAGTTGCGACACCTTTGTTGCTGCCGCCTGTGAAGGGTGCACAGCAGCAGCAGCAGCAGCAGCAGTTGCAATTGCAGCAGCAGCAGTTGCAGCAGCAGCAGGTAGTTCCTGCAGCTCTCCGCATTGCGGCTTTGCTGCACTGGTTAGCTGGGTTTGCTGCTGCTGCTGCTTCTGCAGTGGAGGACACAGCAGCAGAAGCAGCTCTAGCAGCAGCAACCGGAAAGGGCAGCAACAGCATGAATGGTTATGCTGCCAATTCAGCAGCAGCAGCAGCATCAGCAGCAGAACCAGCGGCTGACACACAGCTGGAGCAGCGGCTGCTGCAGGCTCGCGCTGCGCTGCAGCTGCTGACGTCAGCTGTACACAGCAACTTGCTGCTGCTGCAGCACTTGCTGCAACGACCCGTTGCTGTCCTTGGGGAGCAGCAGCAGCAGCAGCAGCCCCTACTGCAACAAGCAGCAACATGCCTGTTGCCCAAGCTCCTGCACGCGCTGAATATAGAAGCCCTAAATTCAAGAGTGTGTAAACCGTAAACCGTAAACCCTAATTCTCTCAGTATTGCACTCTTCTTCCCTTGAACCATCACACCTCCACCCCAGTCTAGCTTAGAGTTTAGGGTTTATGGTTGTGGTGCTGCTGCAGAAGGCCGCCTCTTCATGTGTAACGCTGCTGCTGTCTTTGCTGCTGTCGTCGTTGTCTCCTGCCTGCATTGCTTTTGGTGTTGCTGTCGGCAGCAGCAGCAACAGCAGCAACAGCAACAGTACCAGTAGCAGCAGTAGCAGCAGCAACAGCAGCAGCAGCAGCAGGCAGCAGTCGATTGCAGGAGATGAACCAGCACCTGCAGCAGTAACAGCAGCAGAAGCAGCAGCATACTTTGCTTCAGCAGTTCAAGCACCTTTGGCATCGCTACTGCTCTCTCCTCTAGGTCTAGTGCCCCTTGTGCGGCTGCTGCGGCATGAGCAGCAGCAGCAGCAACAGCAACAACAACAGCAACAGCAACAGCAAGCGGTGCTGCGCGGTTTGGCTGCGGTGCTGCTGCAGCAATCCATAGAAGTTCTACGGCAGCAAGAGGCTCTTGTTAATGCAGACGAGCCTATACGTACTGCTGCTGCCAACGGCAGCAGCAGCAACAACAGCAGCAGCAATAGCAGCAGCAACAGCAGCAGTGTTGCAGAAGCTGTGTTGGCGACAGTTGGCATTGAGGGGTTTTGCGAAAGGTTCTACAATATTCTTCAAGCAACCGTAAACCCTAAACCCTAAACCCTAGATATTATAGATGGAAACGGATGGCAATTAACGCTGCAGCAGCAACTCACAGATCATCATCAGCGGCAAATCAACAGCAGCAGCAACAGCACAACACTCATACATGCATGCATGCATGCCTGCTCCATGAGGGTTTATGTGAGTGTTTGTGCAGGGTGTTTGGGGTTTAGGGTTTTTATTGTCATTACTAATTTCTTCTTTCGCTGTTTTCTCTCCCCTTAAAAATAACAGCAGCAGCAGCAACAACAACAACAGTTCTTTTGTTGCTTATCCTCCTCTGCGCATGCGTTGGTCCCTTAGCATTTACCTGCAACAGCAGCAGCAGGGGCAGCAGCAGCAAGAGGTGCTGCTGCTCCTGCCTGCTCCAACTGTGGGACTGCTGCGCCTGCTAGCAGTTCGAGGTCCTCGGCAACTTGTTAAAGCCTTCTTGGCCAGATGCAGTAAACCCTAAACCCTAAACCCTAAATATACCCTTGAGACTACGGCCCCAGCTCAGTAAATTCAAGGGTTTACCAAGTAGGGTTTAGGGTGTAGGGTCTAGGGTTTAGGGTTTGGTGTGTTGCTGCAGCCACCGTGTCTTCTCAAACCTCCGAAGCAACTCTTCTGCTGCAAGCGAAGCGGGTTATTCGTTGGCAGGTAACCCCTAGACCCTAAACCCTTGCGAAGGGACCTGATGTAGTCGGGATAGCACAGATGGATTAGAATTTAAGATGTAAAGCTTAGGGCTTACGGTTTGCGGTGCAGCAAGACAACCTTGAATCTCTGCGCTACAATCTTGCTGCTGCTGAGAGGCATGCAGCTATGCTGCAGCAAGCAGCAGACCCTATGCTGTTTGCTGGTCTTGCTGCTGAGGCAACAACGTTGTCCAAGGAGGTAAACCCTAAACCCTAAACCCTAGTCGGAAAGTCCTGGTGTTGACAGAGGTGCAGCTGGAGCTGTATGCAAAGAGTAAGGGACTTCGTAGGGTTTAGGGTATAGGTTTTAGGGTCTGAAGTTTGGTTTTCAGGTGCAACAGCTGCAGCAGGAGCGTGCAGCAACAACAAAGAGAGCAGCAGCAGAGCGGCTGCTGCTGCTGCGTGAGATATCAGAGACAAAGGCACAATTAAGTGCTTTGCTCCTGGAGGTGCTGCAGCAAGAAGCAGCAGCAAAGGTATGTAAACCTTAAACCCTTTATGTAAACCCTAAACCCTAGGTTCCAAACCGTTACACCAAGCGCTGTGAAGCAGCAGCAGCACCGAGCACAGCATGCCTGCCCATGTAGGGTTAAGGGTTAAGGGCTTAGTGTTTAGGGTGTGTGGTGTACAGGCTAGTGGAGAACAAGTCACGATTCTTGAGGCGCAGCTGTCAACGGTAGAGAAGCCCGCATCTGAAGTAAGCTAGGGTTTAAGGTTTAGTGTTTTGAACCCCATATTAGAGTTTAGGGTTTAGGGTTTAGGGTTTGGGTGTTTGTACAGCTGCAGCAAGAAGTCCGCCGTCTTTCTGCTGAACTTGCTGTGCGAAATAATCAACTTAAAACAGCAGAGGAACAGCTAGCGGTACTCTCTAATCCCTAAACCCTAAACCCTAATCCTTCTTAAACCCGAAACCCTGATTTGCGCAAAACCCCTCACAATTGCCTCTTAGGCGTTTTGTCCCTCTTTCAGTCCGTGCTTAGAAACCAACATACCCGGAGAGAGTTTAGGGTTTAGGGGTTAGGGTTTGGGGTTTGCAGGAGCTGCTTGCATTGCTGGAGTTGGTCGCTACCCGCGTTCCCGAGTCGCTGCAGTACATGTGTCCCCTTACTGACGCCCCTTCTCAATACACTGCAGCAGCAGCAGCAGCTGCTGCTGCTGCTGCTGACGATGCTGCTGCTGCTGCTACGGGTGCTGCGGATGCTGATGTTGCTGCACTTGATGGCCCAGCAGCAACAATGAGAGGCGAAGAAGCAGCAACGACCGAATCAGCAATAACAGCAGCAGCAGCAACAGCAGCAACAACAGCAGCAGCAACAGCAGCAGCAACAACGACAGCAGCAGCAACTCAGCTCTACAGCGGCTGGGATGGTCGCTCGATGCAGCAGCAACAGCAACAGCAGCAGAGCTCTCTTACATCGCAGTTGCTCCCTACCACTGTAGGTATTGTTGTAGCTGGTGCTGCAGCAGGAGCAGCAGCAACAGCAACAGCAACAGGTGGCGGCGACCCCGTCAGCAGCAGCAGCTACTTGACCAACGGTTTATCGTCTACAGCTACTGCAGCAACAGGTGCAGCACAGGCTGCAGCAGCAGCAGAAGACAATAAAAAAGTGGGCCAACATGACGTGTCGCCGCAGCAACTGGATCTGCAGCAGCAGCAACTGCAACAGCAGCAGCAGCAGTTCCAACAGTATTACACACAACAGCAGCCGCATCAGCAGCAAGAGATGCTGCAGGCGCAACAGGCATACGACGCGCAGCAGCAGCAGGTGTATCCTTATCAGCAGCAACCCTACGCATATCAGCAGCAGCAGTACCCGCAGCAGTACCCACAGCAACAGTACGCGCAGCAGCAGCAACAGTACCTGCAGCAGCAGTACCCGCAGCAGCAGCAGTACCCGCAGCAGTACCCGCAGCAGGAGCAGGAGCAGCCCCTGCAGCACCCTCTGCAGCACGTACAGCAACAGCAGCACCCACAGCAAGACCTACAGCAGCAGTATCCACAGCAGCAGTCCCCCCAGCAACAGCAGCAGTCCCCAGAGCAGCAACAGCAGCAGCAGCAGCAGCAGCAGTCCCCAGAGCAACAGCAGCAGCAGCAGCAGCAGCAGGAAGATGACGATTTAGAAGCCGAATTAAAAGAGTACAATTTATTGATATCTTCTGTTGATGTTTCTTCTCTTTCTGTAAATCAATTAAATGAATTTAAATTATTTAAACAACAATACCAATTATATCTAGATAATAAGAGAAAAGCTAAACAGCACCAGCAGCAGCAGCAGCAGCAACAGCAGCAACAGCAGCAGTAGTGCTAGGAGGAGGAGGAGGAAGAGGAGGAAGGTGAGGAACTGCTGCTGCTGTGCTGACTTTGGGTATACTCAGGTTCATTCATTGTAATAAATCACTCCCTCTCTACCCTGCAGCAGCAGCAAATATGCAGTAGCAGCAGCAAACCTGCTGCAGCAGCATTAAACCTGCTGCATCATCAGCTAACGTGCTGCAGCAGCAGCTAACGTGCTGCAGCAGCAGCTAACGTGCTGCAGCAGCAAAACAGCGGCAAGTCTGTGCTTTCTTTTTTGTGCTTTCTTTTTTGGTCGTCGTATCTGTAGATAGAGTCTTGTAGACGTACACGTTCCTGTTGCTCCTGTTGCTCCTGCAGCAGCAGCAACTGCTGCTGCTGCAGACTTGTTGCAGTGCTGGATGGTATTTTTGGGGTGTGCATATACACCTGAAGTGCAGCAGCAAAAGGGAGACCTTTTGCTGCTAACTAAAAGATTATATTATTTAATCTTTTATTCAGACACACAAGGCAGACAGCAGCAGCAGAGCAAGAGCAGCAGCAGCACCAGTAGTATCAGTAGCAGCAACAACAGCAGCAGTAGCAAGAGCAGCAACAGCAACAGAAATAGCAGTAGAAATCGCAGTAGTAACAGCAACAACAACAACATAAACAGCTGCAACAGCAGCAGCAGCAGCAACAGATGCAAGAGCAACAGCGGCACAGCGGCCCACTGGGAGCGGCCCACTGGCAGCGGCCCTTACGTGGAGAAAGAGGAGTGACTACATCTTATGTCTGCAGGAGTAAAAAAGGCGATTAATGTTAATGAGTGTTTCGTGTTTCGTGTTTAGCGTTTAGGGTTGGCCCTCAGGGTTTAGGGTTTGTTAGGGGGGCGGCAGATCGCCATGTGTTGATTAGGGTTTACGTCTAATTACTTAAAGATCAGTGGAAATAAATATTCAAATATACAAAACAATATAAGAATTAGGGTTTAGGGTTTGGGGTTTAGGGTTTAGGGTTTGAGTGAGTGGTCCATTCGCGCCGGTGGCGTCGGCCGCGGTTATTCTCTGTCATTTGTTTAAATAAATAAAATTACTTAAATTAATTTAATTAAATAAATCAAATTATATATCTTTTAATGTTAATTTCATCTTTTTGCTGCAGCTGCTGCTGCTGTTGCTGCTGTTGCTGCAGTGACACGCAGCGGCAGCACTCCGGGGTGTGTAGTAGTTCTTTGAGTCGGCCTCGATACTCTGCTGCTGCTGTTGCTGCTGTTGCTCCTGCTGCGGTTGCTGCTGCAGACATAAAATAAACAATAAAAGTATTTATTTATTTATATATTTTGATAGAAAGAAAACACTCTCCTGCTGTGTGCAGAGCAGCCGACAGCAGCAGCAGCAGCATCAGCAGCAGCAGCAAGGCTCATCACTCTTCACTGCAGCAGTAATTTATTTTGTTTATTTTTTTGCTGCTGCATAAAAGCAGCAGCAAATTGTTTTTTATCTCTTTTTTCTTTTTTCCCCTTCTTTGTTAATAAATAATAAAAAAAGAAATTCTTTTTTTTCTTTTTCTTCTTTTGTTCCTTTTTACGTGCTAAGGTGTCTCCTTTTTAATCTTATTCTTTTCTCTACACTTGCAGCAGCAGCAACAGCAGCAGAAACAGAATCAATAGCAGCAGAAAAAGCAGCAGGAACAGCAGCAGGACGTCCATTAAGGAAGGATTTATGGTGTCTTGCTGCAGCAGCAGCAGCAGCAGCAGTTTTGTGCATGCATTAATAGGCATGCATGCAATTAAATAGTTCATTATTTCTTGTCTTATATAAAAAGGAGACACTTAGAAAGGAGACACAAAAAGGGGACACTTAAGGATATATCTTTCCATATATAATTATATATCTCTTTATATCTTTATTTCTTTTTATATATAATATAAACAATATAAATATACATAATATATATAGATGATAAATATACATAATATATAAATATATATAAGTATATTTATATCTCTCTGTCCCTTTAAACAAACAAAGAAGAAAAGGAAACAGGTAAAAAGGAGACACTTAAAAAGGAGAAACCCGCAAAAAGGAGACACCCAGGAAAACCCCTTAAAAAGGAGACACTGAAAAAAGGGCAATAAAGAGGAGACAGTGAACAAAAAGGAGACAATAAAGGAGACAATAAAGGAGACAATCAATAAAAGGTAGAGAAGATGAGTGTGGTAGGGGAGAGTGTAGGTTGGCAAGATAAGACAAAAGCAGACACTAGATCTTATGTCTGTCGTTATTCTTATGATGGAGGTCCTTGTGCATCAAGGGAGACAGAGAATTTTCCCTCAGGTCTGCATTGTCCGCCTTCTTGCTGCTGCAGCAAGACACACATGCTTAATGGTCAATCAGGTATGTGGTGTACACCATCATGGGCATTATGTAATGGCGTACTTAATTATAGTAATTATAGTTATGGTGGTTGCTCCTGCGTCTCTTATAACTATTTATGCCATGCAAATGCTACCTGTAAGGAAGAGGAGAAACCATTAGGGGGGGCATATTGTATATGTAGGGATGGATATAAAGGAGATGGTATAATATGTAAGGAAGATAAATGTATAACAAAAGGAGGAGACACTTCTTGTTATCCAGGTAAATGTGTCTTTATACAAGAGACAGGAGAAGTTAACTGTCAATGTCCTGATTACTACGAACAAGATAGTACAACAGATCCTCCTTCTTGTAAGGTTATTAATGCATGCATTAATAATCCTTGTGGGGATGCACAGGCAGTTAAGCAATGTTACCATGAGGGACCAGGTAGATATAGTTGTTTATGTAATAAAGGATATATAGCTGTTAATAAAGGAGATACTTCTTCTTCTTCCTCCTCCTCCTCTAATACTGTATGTGATGATATATTCAATCATCTTATGTGTGCTAATAACCCTTGTGGGGTAGAGGGTGTCTCTAAATGTATAGATAAGAGCGAGGGAGGAGTAACATGTATGTGTCTCTCTGGTTATACATTAGTTAAGGAGACACTACAATATAGATGTGTAAGACAAGATCCCTGTCTCCTTAATCCATGCGGAGACACTACTGCTGCTGCTAGCTGTGTAGCTACATCTACATCATATACATGTACATGTAAGGATGGATATGTATCTGTACAAGATACACAAGGTCCTTATTGTGCTTTAGATACGAATAATAATACACAGTATATCTTATTTGCTTCTGTTGGTGCTGCTGCTCTCCTTCTCTTCTTATTCGTCTTTTATCTATCAAGAAGAAGAAGGGTTACGGATCTTGATGACGCAGAGGTTGAATTCCTTAATCAAGATCCTGCTGCTATTGCTGCTGCAGCAGGGCAAGGAGGAAGAGGAGGATATTCAGATACTGCTTACTTCTCTCCTAATGGATGGGCATAAACATATATATATTATGCGTTTACTGTATAATAAATTTAGTATATATTATATTTATAATATATTTATTATATATAGTTATATTATATATTTTTATATAATATATATAATGTTATATATACATAGTATATTTATTGTATATAATATGTATATATACACCTCAATAGTTATGATAGCCTAATGTCCAGAGACAAAGAGGCATAAAAACCAACCTTAGGGTTAGGGTTTAGTTTCTTGGATTTCTCCCTATGCACTTGGGGAGATCCACCGTAAACCCTAAATCCTTATGCAATTTTTAGGGGGAAACCAACCGACTTTACTTTTTATTTTTTTCTCTTTTTGTCGCTCTTTATACACGAGAGAATTTTATACAAATATACAAACGGACAGACACTCAGTTTTATGAATAATCATTGAAAAATAGACCTAACAGCAAAAACATCAAGGGAGTCGCAGACACAAAGACATTGAATCTAAACAGCAAAATTTAAAATAATTAAAGAGAATCGCACGGCGACATCTCGATTGGGGGGATGAACGTGAATTGTTTATTTCTCCCAAAAAGCGGGTAAATGGTTATGCATGCATGCATAAAATATCGCTGCATGTATAAAAATGTCTGTGATTTATTATTATTATATTCATCAGCTAAAAGCTTTAATGTCTATAGGAAATATAAAGACGGCTGTGTTGTGATATGAACGAATGGCAACCAATGACCAATGGAAATGAACCAATGGCAACCACAAACCATCATATATCACCAATGGATATTATCCCCAAAAAGATAGAATAGGCATCGTACGGAGCAGGATGAATCTTAGAGGGTAGCAGGAGAAGCCTATACTCTCACACTTACAATACCTGGTTGCGCCAAAGTTGTCTGCAAGTGATGTTTAGCACCTCCACTGTAAGGGACAATGATTATGGCCATTTGCATGCTGCAGACAAGGGATCTTATAAGATGATGTGCTTAATAATAAGCACTAAAATCATATGCAAGTAACAAATGAGGAGATAAAAAACACTACTTAGCCCGCATGCATGGATTCTGAGTTACAGGCGAGAGGTTCAGTCACAATTCAGTGGGAATCTTGTCAATCCATTCATGCACGTCACTAATTAAATGACAAGCTGCATGCTTCACTAATATACTAATACGACAACAATACTAACGCACTCGGTAGTACTATGGTAATATTAGGAGGCGTGAAGACGGTCGGCCTAACTCCTGGGCTTGCTGTAGGAGGTGGCGCTTCCTCGCATCCCCTTTTAAACCCTTTTGCTCGGTGCCGCAACGCCCAACTACAAAACCCAGCTCTCGAATTCTCCACGTCATAGTTATGCCCGCCGTCAACCCGCGCTTGATTGAATTTCATCGCATTGGCATTCAGAGCAATGGGCAGAAATCACGTTCTGTCAAGACCGTTTGCGGCCATAGCAAGACTTTGTCTTAATTAAACATTCGGATTCCCCTTCCCCGCTCCAGTTCTGATTTAGCTGTGTTCACTGTGTACGCAGACCGGTTGCCACATCGAGGTCAGTGCCGGTGGCCCACAAACGCACCGCGAGGCAAGAAAGGGCGCACCACAGCCCCGACAATCGTGGCACACACAGGCGCTATTCATCCAGCCATCAGAGTCAATCCTTTTCCGGATCTATTTTGCCGACTTCTCTTATCTGCTCTCTTCTATCGACAATAGGCTGCTAACACTGGAGACGTGATGCGGCTAATGGTACGGCCAGGGGTGCAAATAACAACTTTCACTCATCTATTCAAGTGCAGTCAGGAGCGCACCGAACTCTCTGGAAGCAAGAAAGCATTACCGACAAGTCAATCCTATCTCAATCCGATTCCAGGGTATATTTAGTCGAGGTTTTTACGAAGCAAAGACACCGCTTCCCGTGGCACCCGCCTCCGTCAAGGAGTTCATTCACGTTACCGTACAGTATAGTATACATGTCCTGACTTAGGAATATTATCCTGATTCCTTTTCATTTTTGTTGAATACAAGGACAACAAACCCCCAAAATTAACGCAATTAAGTTGTCGCTTAGCTTAGGACGGGCTACTAATGCTATTGTTAATGCCACCAATATCTGCACTGTGTAGACCCTTCAATTCCACCCATTCTTCGGCCAAATGCTTCGTTTCGTTCCCCACGTCTTCCTCCTCCTCACCGCAAAAACGTCGAGTGCCCTAGACTTGAGATAATGGCCTGCTATCCATCTATCGGTAGCCCGCTACAGCGCCATCCATCCATTTCGACGGCTCGTTCGTATTTGGCTATATCAGTATAAATTTATATACTATACTAGTATATATACACTGTATTATTATACATGTACTACTATATGGGTATTATTGTTAATATATTATAATAAGAGGAATATAAATATACAAAGATATTCATTACAGGAAGGAGAAAGTCAAGAAAACCGCTAAAGAAATACAAATAAAGATAAACAAAAAAGAAGGAGTTTCTGTACAAACCCCTTCTTAAAAAGTTGAGGGTTTGTAAACCCTAAACACTAAACCCTAAAAATAAACCCTAATGGGCTTTTCCCCCGATTGTGTTGCTGACGGGGGTAGTAGCAGTGGCGCTACTGATGCTATCGCTGCTGCGATTGCTGCTGCTGCTTGTTGCTGCTGCATTTGCTTCTTGCAGCAGCTGCTGCTTGTTGCACTTGCAGTTGCTGCACTCTGCTGCTGCTTGTTGCTGTTGCAGTTGCTCTTTGCTACTACTACTGCTGCTGCTGCTGCATGCATGCACTAATTTATTGCATTGGTTGAGGGAATGCTCCGGGTGTATGAGGGCCAGCAAGTGAGTAATCTGCTTCTCCGAAGTCCGTGGGTGCATTAGCTGCTGCTGCTGCGGCTGCTGCAGCACGAGATCTTTGTTGATTCAAGTAGAAGACTAAACCAATAAGAATAAAAGAACCGATACCTACACCTGCAAGAAGATATGTGCTGCTGTTACTGCTGTCGCTTGATTCATCACGCCTACAGTATGGTCCTGTTGTAGTTTGTGTAAGATAATAACCACTATTACACTGACAAGTATAACTCGCGCTGCTGGTGGTATTGCTGCTGCTGCTGCTGTTGCTGCTGCTGACTGTACTTGGTGCTGATGCACAAGATAATACAGCAGCAGGTGTGCCGCATGCATTAGCAGCACAAGGATTATTATATATACATTGTTTCCCCTCTGTAGCAGCAACAAGCTCGTAACCAGGAAGGCACTCGCATGAATAACCCTCTGCGGTGTCTTGGCAGCTCTTGAGTCCCTCGCTACCACAAGGAAGATTGCTGCAGGTAAGGAGGCTATCAGAGGAGACACATTTAGGTGTATTAGGCGTTGCCGTTGATGCTGTTGCTGCTGCTGCAGTACCTGCTACATCTGCTGCATTACTTATTAATACATATCCTTTATTACATTCACATGTATAAGAAGAAGGAGATAATGTCTTGCATGCACTAACTGCTTTGCTGCTGCCACAAGGATTTTTTTCACATAAATCATCTAATACACATTTGCTGCTGCCGGTCCCTACTCCCTTGCTGCTGTATCCTGTAGGACACCTACAAAAAGGAGTAATATTATTTAGTTCGCATGTACCGGGAGAGCAATCTGTGCTGCTGCATGGATTAAGTAGACATTTAGTTGGTGCTCCTGCTGCTATTGCTGCTGCTGCTGTATCATTAACAGCAGCAACATTAATAGCAGATGTATCATAACTTGTCTCTCTTACGGGTATATATCCCTCATTACATTTACAGTATACTCCTTCCTTATCCTCATAACAAGACATATTTAACGGGCATATATTTTTTTTTGTATTACAATTACATTTTCCGTAAGAATATTCATTTTCGTATACTAAACTTGTACTACATAATGCCCATTGATTGGAGCAGAAACCACCACAATTACCATTAACACATTTAGTCTTGCTGCAGCATTCTTTTGTTGGGCAATACAGGGATAAAGAGGTAGCAGGGGAGACACCAACAGAAGAAGAAAATGTTACACTTTGCTTACGGCTGCCGCATGCAGTCCCGCTTGGTGCATAACGACAAATATAATAATTTGCGTCTTCTGCTGCAATTTCTTCTCTTGATGCTTTTATCATTAATGTAGATATTTCTTTATTTTCTTCCTTCTTTGTTATTTCTTTTCCTTTATCTTCTTTTCTTTCTTTCTTTATTTCTTCTTCTTTTTCTTCTTCTTCTCTTTCTGTTGAGGTGTCTAATATCATATTTATTATTTCTCTTTTTCCCTCTTTTTCTTCTCTTTGCTGCTGTTGCTGCTGCTGGTGGTTAGTTTCAAGGGCAGGGGAAGGTGACCAATGGACCACTGCTAATTCGTGCTGCTGCTGATGCTGATGCTGCTGCTGTTGCTGTTGCTTGCTGCTGTGTTGCTGCTGTTGCTGTTGCTGCTGTTGTTGCTGCAGTAAAGAGTATTTTGTTTTGCCACTTTGGTGCTTTGCTGTTGCTGCTGTTGTTGCTGCTGCTGCAGCACCGGTCTTTATTTGTAACTCAGAGGGATTGAGGTCATCTTTGCCTCTTCTTAATGGTAATGCAGCAGCCTGCAGCAGCAGCAGCAATGACAGCAGCAGCAGCAGCAGCACCGACAGCTGGATACGCTTCCATTGCAACACTGTTGTCGCTGTTGTTGCTGCTGCTGTTGCTGCTGATGTTGAAGAAGTGTGTAAACCTGTTGTTGTTTTTGATGTTGCTGTTGCTGCTGCTGTTGCAGTTGCTGCTGCTGCTGCTGCTGCTGCTGCAGCACGACCTGGACTGTCTCGAGACCCCATGGCTCGAGGGGAAAAAGATCGGCAAACCCTAAACGCTAAACCCTAAACCCCCTTTGGCAGGCCTCTAAATGACAGTTTTCTAAATCGAAAACTCTAAACTGTAAGCCCTAAACCCTAAACGCCAAACCTTAGCGCATGCAGACAACCATTTATATATATCAGCGCGGTCGCGTCGAACCGCGGAGAAGGGAAATGAGGGTATTGGGCTGTATATGCAGCTCAAAAGGAAGAAAAAATGAAATAACTTTTATAATAAAAAACAAAAATATAAATACAAAAGAAAAACACAAAAAACAAACCCCGATACTAGCGTCATGACCGCAGCCGACCCCAAACCCTATACGCAAAATCCTAAACCCTAAACCCTCGCGCCAGCCTTCCAGCTGCCAGTCCACATGAAATATAGAAAATTGATTTAAAAATCACAATTATTGTTTATATATATAAGGGGGAACAACTTATATTATACAGACACTCATTAACTTCCTTGAACCCTGAAACCCTAAACCCTAACTCCTAAGCCCTAGCCGTTCATGGTACTGGGACTTTAGGGTTTGCGGTTGTCAGCAAAGGAAACATCCTCCCAAACCCTTGTACAGAGCATCACAAACACCTTAAAACTCCAGCAGTTGCAGCTGCAGCAGCAACAGCAGCAGCAACAACGACAGCACTCAAGGTTGCAAAAATCCTTAAAGGGGTTGTTCGCACTATGTGAGGCAGCCATGCGTTTAACTAAGAGTAGCTATCCAGCTATCTGTCTAGCTAGCTAGATAGCTAGCTAGGCAGATAGCTATATAGCTAGATAGACAGATAGGCAGATAGATGTTTATACAGCTAGCTAGATATACAGCTAGCTGGGGAAATAACTATTTGGCGAGCTTGCTAGCTAGCAGGCTGATTAGATTGCTAGCTAGCTGGTTATCCAGCTGCTAGCTAGCTGGCCAGCTACGTGGCTAGTCACCCAGCTAGGTAGCTAGCTACATGCCCACGGGCAAAGGTGGGTGGCTAGCTAGCCAGCTGGCTAACTAGCTAGCAGCAGCAGCAGCAGCAGAAATAAAGGCATAGAAACAGCGAGGCACCTTGATATCTGTGCATTTCTACTACTGCCGCAATTGCTGGTGCTGCTGCTGCTGCTGGATCTGCTGCTGCAGCACCGTGCAGCAAGCGTAGGGTTCCGGGCTCGCATAAACCCTAAACCCTAGACCCTAAATGAGGAACTACATTCCTTCCAGTGTGTGCAGTCAGTCTGCCCGCTAGTAAGAAGCAAACCCTAAGCCCTCAGTAGCATCTATATCGAGGGTTTAGGGTTTAGAGTCTAGGATTTAGGGTTTGGGGCTTCTTCTTGAAGACGCTCTATGATCTCTTCCGGCTTCATATCAGAAACCTTCACAACCTGCAGCAGCAGCAACAGCAGCATTGGAACAAGCAGTTTGCAGCAGCAGCAGCAGCAGCAGCAGTATTAGCTGCAGTACAGGTGGCAACGGCAGCAAAAATTGAAGCTCCAGCAGCAGCACCACAAACAAAAGCAGCAGCACCACCACCAATAGAGCCAACAGCAGCAGCAACAACTTGCCTTGGTGCGGCATTTGTGGCCAAGCTCGAGCGACAGCTTCCCCTTGCGGACCTTTACTGCAGCAACAGCAGCAGCAACAGCGACAGCAGCAGCAACAACAATAACAGCCGCAGCAGCAGCAACAGAGGTAGCAGCATGTAACAGAGGGCGCAACTCCAAACCCTAAACCCTAAACCCTAATCTTAGGATCCAAATGACAGTTCAGCAGCAGAAGGAACTACATGGGACACAACAGCAGCATGAGAAAGGCCAACAACAGCAGCAGCAGCAACAGCAACAGAAGCAGCAGCAACAGCAACAACAGCAGCAGTGGCGACAAACAGGCATGCGCAACATAGTCGAGTAGTTCTTCATTTGCTGCTCCTTCTCGTGGTGGCGCAGCGATATGAACTGCCAACTCCGTGTCTGTAGACTTAAATGCTGCAGCAGCAGCAGCAGCAGCAACAGCAACAGCAGCAACCGCAGCAACAGCAGAGGGAGCATCAATGAGAAATAGTAGCAGCGGCAACACCAATAGCAGCAGTAGCACCAGACGGAGTATCCATGGGAAACAGCAGCAGCAGTAGCAGCCGGCGCCCTGTAGCAGCAGCAGAACCAGCAGCAGCAACTGCAGGAAAAGGAACAGCAGCAGCAGCAGCAGCAGCGACAGCAGACGCACACAGCAGCAGCAGCACGTACGTGATACAGAGGAGGTCTTAGCTCCTGGGGTTGCATGAATGCTTAGCAGCAAGCAACCATCCGGGGACATCTTCATAAATCCAGGCAAGTTGCTGCTGCTGCTGCTGTTGCTGCTGCTGTTGTTGCTGCTGCTGCTAGCTGCTGCGGAGCCTTTCTTTCCCTGCAGCAAAACATAGGAATACGCAAAGTCATGACGCCAAAAAGCAGAATAAACCACAAACCCTAAAGCCCAAACCCTACACCCTAAACCCTAAACTCCAAACCCTAATCCCTAAACTCCAAACCCTATACCCTAAACCCTTGCCTTCTTCTGAGACGACATCGCAGCAGCAGCACGATTGTGTAGTCTTCTTGCTGCTGCTTTTGCTGTTGCTGCTACCGCTGTGTCTCTTCTTGCTGCTGCCCCTGTACAGGAGGAAGGGGGCCTTCCATGGAAAGGGGAGAGCAGAGGGCTGCTGCTGCTGTTGCTGCTACTGTTCGAGCTGCTGCTGCTGTTGTTGCTAATGCCTAGGTCGGCCCCAAGTGAGCTGCACAGACACCTGCGTGGATACTGCAAAAAGAGCAGACTCTGTGCTGCAGCAGCAGCTGTAGTTGCTGCTGCTGCTGCTATTGCCGGTGCTGCTGCTCTTGGTGCTGCAGTTGCTGCTGCGTGCTGCTGCAGCGGCAGCAGGAGAGCAGCAGTCAGAAGCTTCAAGGCGCCCCCTGAGGGGCCAGGCATTCGTAGCAGAAACCCTTATTCGAAGGTTTAGGGTCTAGGGTTTAGGGTTTGGGGTTTGCAAGGGCCCCACACGCAAGTGCAGTGTGCCAACCGCTGAGGGCTCGAGGTTTAGGGTTTAGTGTTTAGGGTTTAGGGTCTATGGCCTGAAAAAGAAGAGAAAATGGGGGCAATCAGTGGGGATTTGAACGTTAGGGCCTAGGGTTTAGGGTTTAGGGCTCGAGGTTCAAGGTCTCGCGAGGGTTTAGGGTTTGGCAACGAAACGGGCAGCAGCTGATGGAGGCACAAAGATCTGAAATAAGGGTTTAGGGTTTAGGGTTTATAACAATATTAAATGGCGGATGATCTACAGAGTTGAAAACCGTCGTTTGCGTCTTCACAGGGAAGACAGCTCCCGCTGCTGCTGCTGCTGCTGTTGCTGTTGCTGCTGCTGCCGTAGAACAAGCGCCCGTGCTATCTGGTTTGTCTCTAAAGGGGTTTTCAATACCTTCTCTTATTCTTCTTTTCTTTCCAGGTCTTTTATTTTAGTATTTAGTGTTTGGGGCTTAGGGTCTAGGGTTTAGAGTTTAGGCTCTAGGGTGTAGCGTTTAGGGTTTAGGTCAATAGAGCCGCAGCCGACTGAGGTCCAGCCGCTCTCCGTCCACTCTCTCTACAGCAGCAAGCAGCAGCTAGCTGCAGTTAGCAGCAGGTAATTTCATGGGGGGTGTTAGGGTTTAGGGTTTAGTGTTTAGGGTTGCTGCCGCTAGCTGCAGCAAAACCTCATTTATGCTGCTCCCAGAAGACAAGCTAGCACGCAGCAGCGCCAGTGCTGCTGCTGCAGCTACTGCTGCAGCAGCAGCAACAGCATCAAGGAAGGAACAGAATCAGAACGTCAAGGAGAAGCAGCAGCAGCAACCACAGCAGCAGCTGTCGACTCACTAGTAGCGGCGAAGAAGATTGCAGCATCAGCAACTATAGCAGCAGTAACAGCAACAGCAGCAGCAGCAGCAGCAACTGCAACAGCAACAGCAGCAGACAAACTAAATGTCAATGGCTGACATTAAGGATGATCAGCAGCAGCATCAGCTGCAGCATGCTGCTGATCCCCAGCACCAGCAGCAAGAGAAGCTGGAACAGCACGAGCAGCAGCAGCAGCAGCAGCACCAGCCTTCTCTTTCTCTCTCGCTGCAGGATCGGCAGGAGTCGCTAAGCCCTGAAGACTTGCAGTCGTTCTTCTCCAATATAGAAGAGCCAAGTCCTCATATGTCTTGTAAACCCTAAACCCTAAACCCTAAACACCGAAACATAAACCCTCATATATGCATATTCATCAGATTCATATAGAGCACAGATGCTAGGAATGTAGGGTTTGGGGCTTGGTATTTAGGGTTAAGTGTTCGTGGTCCGGGGATTAGGGTTTAGGGTTTAGGGTTTACGTTTTATCATTGCAGCCCCTGCTGATGAATACCGTCCTTTAGGGAGTCCTCGCTACAGTGTCTGGTGAGCCCAAACCCTAAACCCTAAACCCTAAGCATTTTTATAAAGCCAAGCACTTTTCACCAGCCACAGCTGCTAACGGAAGGCGCCCGACCCTCTAGAGTTTCGGGTTTAGGGTTTAGTGTTTAGGGTTTAGGGTTTGTCTGCAGGGGCGCGGGGCGGCAGTCTGTTTTATGGTCTGGGGTATCTAGCCAGAGCTCCGTGAGTGAGGAGGTGAGCGAACCCCCCAAACTCTAAACCCTAAACCCTTATCCCTAAACCCTAATCCTTTTGTGATAAGCTCCAGCCAGTGCCTATCATTTTGTTCTCTACTCGCTGACTAGGGTTTAGTGTTTAGGGTTTAGGATTAATCCATTAGAGCCAACCCCTCGATGCGGGAAAAAGCTAGCTTAAGGTTTAGGGTTTAGGGTTTAGGGTTTAGGGTTTATTGTTGTATACAGGAGAGCCAAACCCTAGAAGAAGAAGAAGGA
The DNA here is from genome assembly GCF_000499605.1 of Eimeria maxima. Taxonomy (NCBI): domain Eukaryota; phylum Apicomplexa; class Conoidasida; order Eucoccidiorida; family Eimeriidae; genus Eimeria; species Eimeria maxima. The sequence goes on along the minus strand of NW_013566715.1, from coordinate 9,705 downwards.
TGGTTTAATTTTATAAGAAATGTTTTTCCTCATTTCTTTGGTGGTGATGCAATTAAACAAAGACAAGCAAAACTTCTTCTTCTTGAAGCCCTTGATCATTTCGATCTTATTAATGGTAAACCCTAAGCCCTAAACCCTAAACCCTAAACACTAAACACTAAACTCGAAACACTATACCCTTGATGTTACTAATGGTTAATAATAAATCCTAAACCCTTCACCCTTGATCATTTTGATCTCATTAATGGTAAACCCTAAACCCTTGGTCACTTCGATCTCATCAATGCTAATCTCAAACCCTAAACCCTAAACCCTAAACCCCAAACGCTAAACCCCAAACCCTTGACAATTTATCTTTTTTTGAGTCTGTTTCGTTCCTTTTTTCCCTTATATTCGGTACAATACATTAGTGTTTAGGGTTTAGGGCTTGCGTATGTATATATGTTTTCTGCAGATTTGTTTTTTATAATTAGGGTTTCTTTAGTGTTATGGCGTCGTCGAGGGTTTCATGAATTACCTAGTTTACGTTTTGTGTTGCTATGGTTGGGGTGTACGTACACCATAAGTCTTGCTGCTACTGCATGCAAAAGATTCATCATCTATCATAGAATTAAAGGACATAGTCAGTTATACACACATACACTCCTGCTGCTGCTGTTGCTGATTTTGCTGCTGCCTGCCGTTGCTGCTGGTTGTGCTGCTTCCGATTACGCTGCTGATTGTGTTGCTGATTATTGTGCAACTGATGATGCTGCTGACTGTGCTGCTGATTGTGCTGCTGTTTATGCTGCTGTCGCCGCTGCTGATGCTGCTGCATCTTCTGGGTTACAGCTGTCCTGTGGAATCTTGTTGGGGCACAACCGGGACGCTTGAGGGTTTAGGGTTTAGGGTTTAGGGTTTGTGTGTTTAGGTTTGCGTCTTTTTATCCCACTTGCCGTCTTTGGTGAAATTAAACGCTCCGGAGTGGAGTGCCCTCAGGTAATAAACCCTAAACCCTAAACCCTAATCCCTAGAATATAGAGCTAGTCTTCACCAGATTTTACAATGGTAGATTTGTGAGGGTTTCTTTCATAGTTCCTAGGGTTTAGGGTTTAGGGTTTTACTGATCAGGCGTTATTTATGTTTGAACGATTGACCTGGACATTTCAATTATTAATGCGAGCTGTTGAAGATTTACCACAATTACTTATGTCCTTTATTTATCTTATTAATTGCGGCAAAGATAATTACGTAAACCCTAAACCCTCCTAAAACCCAAACCCTGATAGCTCAGCAGCAGCAACAGCACTATATACATCAGGAGAGAAACATTGTTGGGTCGTTGTTTCTTTTTATGAGAGGCATAACGAGCCAAAATGGTTTAGGGTTTGTTTCGGGTTTAGGGTTTTTTTTCGAGGGTTTATGGTTTATGTTCAGGCAATTGCTGTTATTAGCTACAGCACGATTATGTTTATTATTACTTCTATAAGAATGGGCAAAAGATATCCATTTAAGGGAACACTTTATCTTTTATTCTCTTCAAGAGCTCCCATGTAAACCCTAAACCCTAAACCCTAAACCCTAGATAGGCCGCAGCGAGAACCCGGGAAATGCTTCAAACCCTAGCGGCGCTTTTTGCTGTCTCATCTCTTCAAGGGTGATCGAGGGTTTAGGAGGGTTGACGGTTAAGGATTCGTGAAGGTTTAGGGTTTGTTGCATTTGCTCCTCAGAGACGACCCTGTAGCCCAAGAAGCAGCTCCAACAACCACAGAAATAACCCTCTTTATGTCCTTTGGTAAACCGTAAACCCTGATGTAAACCCTAAACCCTACTTTGCACATACCTCAACAACCCATAGTGGTACTCAAGGAGAGTTTCTTTTCTGACGGTTTTAGGCGTAGGGTTTGTGAGGTCTCACAGTTGTGGCATCTTAGGGTTGGGGGTTTGTGAGGGTTTAGGGTTTGTGAGGGTTTGTGAGGGTTTGCAGTCTTCGGCATGTGGAGTGCTGCCAGCGCGATCGGTCTACGATATGCATCGCGGATATGGAAACCCTGTAAACCCTAAACCTCCCAAACCCTAAACCCTAAACCCTAAAGCTCTCAACCGCTAAACCCCTAAACCCTATGAGAGGAGTATTTATAGTATGTGAATGTTTGTGCTGCAGGTTTAGCATTATTATCTTTTTGTTGTTTATTACTCTGCATTTGTTTTATTTTTTTTTATTTTTATTTTAAACAACAAAGAGCTATGGATGTTAATAAAGAATTCCTTAAAGGAATTTCCCTTGCGTCAAAAGAACAACTCGTCAGAAAACCCTAAACCCTAATTTCCAACCCCTAAACTCTAAACCCTAATTTCTAAAACTTAAACCCTAAGTATCAAGAGCACTTATTAGAAACACACGTACGCTGCACTACAGAACACCCTCAAGCGGAAACCCTAAAGCTGCAATAACTCGGAGGTAGCAACTCTGTAAACCCTAAATCCTAAATCCTGTGCTGATTCGTTACAGATGGGGCTAGCGGACGATGACGATGCTTCTGATTCTGAAGGAAGGGCTTAGGGTTTAGGGTTTGTTGTATGGCTACTGGAAAGCAGCCGAACACGAAAAAAAACTCGAGGGTTTTGTTTAGGGTTTAGGGTTTATTGAGGTAGAGGGGCTGCTGCTGCGGCCTGTAGTGCCTTCGTTAGAAGTTCTATCTTTGCATCCTGCAGCACACACTCCACAAACCCTAAACCCTAAACCCTAATCCTGAACCCCTGCCTGTGTTAGCAACGCAGAGACCCTGGGAGGCGTCTCAATTGAGACCTAGGGTTAAGGGTTTAGGGTTTAGAGGAGGACCCGAAGCTGAAGGAGCTTCTGTAGACTCTCGGCCTTTGCTGCTAATATTGCATTTGTCTCCTCAAGGTCTTGTATAGTTGCATCTCGTTGTGCCTGCAAACCCTAAACACTCAACCCTAAACCGTGAATCCTAGAGCTCCAACGTGGATAAACCGTAGACCCTAAACTGCACAGTGAAGTGCCTCCTCTGTAGACAACTGCGAGGGTTTAGGGATTAGGGTTTAGAGCTTAGTCACCAGAAGAGCAGCCCATTCTTGCTGGCTTGTAGGCCGGGGGGTCGTTTGTGGTGCTCCGCCTAAACGCAAACCCTAAACCCTAAACTGTAGACCGTATATTGGGGACGGCCCGTCGTTCAAGGGCACCTCGCAGAAAGCTACATTCTTCCAAACCCTAAAATATGCAAACCCTTACAACCCCTAAACCCTAAACCTTAAACCCTAAACCCTCACGTGCCAAATGAGTGCCTTTGGGGACGGCCTCGACTTCTCTTGAGGACTGCTGCCTCAGCGCCTCCGCCTAAGAGCAGACCCTAAACCCTAAACGCTAGACCATCCCAAACCCTTTCCTGAATGGCTTGGTGAAGCTGAGGAGTGAGTGGATTCAGGATCCGCTGGGGTTTAGGGTTTAGGGTTTACGCGTTGCTTAAAACGAAGGATGATGCTCTCTGCTGCTCCTGGTCTTGCAGCAACAACGCGATCGATTTCTGCTGCAGTAAGTTTTAGTCCGACTCTCTTGAATACCCTCTCTGCATGCAAACCCTAAACCCTAAACCCTACACCCTTGGAAGGCAGAAACCCTCACTCTTAGAATCTGCATAAGCCCCCAGGAAGGCATCTCGTAAAACATAAACCCTCGTTAAAGATAAAGGCCTAGATAAACCCTCTCCAATAAATAAAAGGAAGTGATTAGGGTTTACGGTTTAGTGTTTAGGGTTTGGGGTTGACCTGCAAGGGTTTCCCAGTTGTAGCGCTTCTGTTGAAATGAATTCGCTGTGCTGCGCGTGACGTCAAAAACCCTAAACCCTAAACCCTCGTAAACCCTCGGCAACCATCAGATGGCTCATGGTTAACCACACAAGAACGCAGGAACAATTAGGGTTTAGGGTTTAGGGTCTAGGGTTTAGGGCTCCACCTATAGTTGTGGAGGTCGGCGATGCGGGGGATGCAGTGGTTCGCCACTTCAGCCATCAGCACTGAACGCAGCAAACCCTAAACCCTAACTAAACCCTAAACCCTAAATAAACGCTAAACCCTAAATAAACCATAAACCGTAAGCAATACGGTAGATCCTGTATACGCAGATGCCTGTTTGTGCGAGCTGCTGGTCAACAACAACTCAACACCCTTGCCAAGGGTTTAGGGTTTAGGGTTTACCCCCATCAGCAAAATCTCTAGGTAGATTTCTCTTGGGCCTAGAGAGGGGAAGACTGTCTAACCAAGCATAAAGAGAACAAAGCTCTAAACCCTCAGCAGATGCTTCCCCTGCTGCTGCTAATATTGCTGCTGCTTCTCCTCCCCCTGCTGCGGCTGCGGCTGCTGCTGCTGCTGCAGCATCCGCTGCTGCTGCTGCGTACACACACAGCGAGCTGGCAATAAGAGCTCTTCTGTGTCATTTGGCTGTATGGAGAAAACGGTTTAGGGCTTAGGGTTTAGGATTTAGGGTTTAGGGTTTGGGCTCGACGGCTTCGACCTACACATCCCGCTGGACGCCAAGAGACGGGAGTTGAGGGTTTAGGGTCTAGGGTTTGAGTAGGAAATAGTAGGAAACTCCAAGTTAAGTTGAATTCTAGGGTTTAGGGTTAAGGGTTTGCTGTCTAGGGTTTGGGGGGTGGCAGCCTCCCAAGGTCACCACCGGCCTCATCGAGCGCGGAAGGCAGCAGCAGCAGCAGCAGCAGCAGCATAACGCTCTGCTGCTGCTGCTGCTGCAGTTCCTGCTGCCTCAGCTCAAATACACACGCAAAATTTCTGGTGGAGCTGCAGCAGCAACAGCAGCAGCCGTTCCTGCAGCAGCAGCAGCAGCAGCAGCTGGGGCCCTCGGGCAGCAGCAGCAGCTACAGCTGAAGCAGCAGCAACAGCAGCAGCCACAGCAGCGCAGTAAATGCTATAGCAACAACAGTTTAGCAAGAAGAGTTATCTTAAATATAGAAAGGCAAGCAGCTACTGCAGCAGCAGCAAAAAAGCAACAGCACCAGCAACAGCAGCAGCAGCCGAAGCCGCCGCGGCTGCCTGCAGGACTAGCAGCAGCAGCAGCAGCAGAGGCGGCTGCAGTAGTTGAACGCGGCGGGGGCCCGCGACAGCAACAGCAGCAGGAGAAACAGCAGCAGCAGCAGCAGCAAAAGGAATTTGTAGTTGTTTTGTCTTTGTGTTTATTTAAATTGAATATTGAGCTCTCCTCTCGAGACTCTTTAACTTTACCTGCCTGCAGCAGCAACTGCAGCAGCAGCAACAGCAACAGCAGCAGCAGCAGCTGCTGCTGCTGCGGCTGTCTTGTCTGTTCCCTTCCTTGTTGTGGTTTTCTGTTCTTTGCTGCTCTTCCCTTAGAAGATCTTGCATGCATCCTCTTCTTTAAGAGAAGCAGCGGCAGCAAACTCTGCGGCAGCAGCGACTGCAGCAGCAGTAGCAACAGCAGCAACAGCACATATATCGCTTCAGCTTCTTTAGCAGCAGCAGCAGGAACAACTGCAGCAGCAGCAGCAGGAACTTTTTGCCGGTAGATTTGCTGCTGCTGCTCTCCTTACAGCTGTTTAAGACACTCAGTAGCTGCGGCAACAACCCCCTCCGCAGCAGCAGCAACCAACTGCAGCAGCAGCAACAGCAGTAGCAGCAACAGCAGCAGCAGCAAGATGATGGACCGTCTTCTTGTGCTGCGGCTGCTAGGTACAGAGGAGGAGCCTGCTCCTTACTCTCGTTTCCGTGAGCTGCAGCAGCAGCTGCAGCAGCTGCAGCCATTACAGCAGCAGCAGCTGCTGCAGTATATATTAGAGACGGTACAGAATCGTGCAGCAACAGCAGCAACAGCAGCAAACCCTTTTCTTGCCTATAAATGTACCCGCCTCTGTACCCTCTTGCTGAGGGAGGGGCCCCCCTCCTTTAAGTCTTTATTGAGGAACGCAAACCCTAATCCTCTCAGGGCCTTAGAAACATTCAGGTATAAACCCTAAACCCCAAACCCTAAACCCTAGGGACTCTCTCCTCTAATTGAAGGCTGGCAGCAACGAGCAGCAGCAAAACAAAGCAACCCCAAGAGGGGTTTATTAGGGTTTACAAGGGTTTACTAGGGTTTATTGGGGTATATTAAGGTTTATTAGGGTTTAGGGTTTAGGGTTTATTAGGGTTTAGGGTTTGGTGTATTCTGCAGGGCCCCTCCTCACCCTATATTAGGCGATTCTCCTGTTACTGCTGTTCGCTCGGAAGCAAAGACAGCATTGGGCTTACTCTTCTCTGAATTCAGCAGCAGCAGCAGCAGCTGCTGCAGCAGCAGCAGCTGCAGCAGCACCAGTATTAGCAGCAATAGTTGGGGGTCTGGCCGTGGGGGCAACGCCTACAGCAGCAGTAACAGCAGCAGCAACAGATTGACGAGCATAGAGAACCCTATAAGTCTCGCGCTGCAGCAGCAGCAGCAGCAATATAAGGCAGCAGCAGCAGCAGCAGCAGCAGGAGAACAAGCCCTTAAAGCTGTTGCTGATGCTGCTGCTAAGTATTTACCTGCTGCGCTGCAGCGGCGGCTGCCATCATTAACAGCGCAGCACTACAGCAGCAGCAGCAGCAGTAGCAGCAGCAGCAGCAGCAGCTACGGGGGTTATGTAGCAGCAGGACACCATCAAGGTCTCCCCCGTGCATACAGCAACAGCAGCAACAGCAGCAACGGCAGAGGCACCCCATACACCGCAGCAGCAGCAGCAGCAGCAGCAGCGCAGCAACAGCAAGGTCGTGTTATGTGGGGTTCTTCCCCTTCAAATCGTTACAGGCCTCCAACTGCAGACACCACCATCACCAGCAGCAGCAACAGCAGCAGCAGCAACAGCAGCAGCAACAGCAACAGCAGCAGCAGCAGCAGCAGCGTAGGATCCTATGAAATGAGCATCATAGCTGATCTTGCTGCTGCTGCAGGTGTACGTTTACGTCCTGCTGCTGCTGCTCTTAATGATTTTGTCCTTCGTGCTGCACCTCTTGATCCTTTGCTGCTGTGCTGCTTGCTGCAGCAGCAACTTGCTGCACCAGATGATCAGTGGGTAGCTAAGCTACGTCTTCTATATGGCATCAAGGTAATACCTGCTGCTGCTGCTGCTGTTCTTGCTGCTGCTGCTGCTGCTGTTCTTGCTGCTGCTGCTGCTGCTGTTCTTGCTACTGCTGCTGTGTTTTTTTGCTCCTGTTGTAGCTGCTGTTGCTGCAGTATGTCTGCGTTGTTGCTGCTGCTGTTGTTGTATCTCCTCTTTGCTGCTGCTTGGTCTGTATGGGTGCTGCAGGCGTTGCTGCAGCACGAGCAGCAGCAGCAGCAACAGGACGATCGTTGCAGTTTTAAGTCTGCTGCAGCAGCAAATCTGCAGCAGCAAATTGTTGAGTGCAGCAAAACCCCACAACTTCAATCTATAGCACAGGAGGTGCTGCAGCTGCTGCAGGGTTCAGATGCCGCTGCTGCTGCTCCTGCTGCTCCTGCTGCAGCAGCTACTCCTGCAGCAGCAACTCCTGCTGCTGCTGCTGCTGCAGCAACTCCTGCTGCCGCCGCTCCTGCTGCTTCTGAGGATTTACTTATGTTAGAGCAGCCAGAAGCAGCACCAACTGCAGCAACAGCAGCAGCAGCAGCAGATTCAGGCTTGCTGCTAGATGACTTGCTTCAAGAGCAGCCAGCAACAGCAGCAGCAACAGCAGCAACACCACCAGCAGCACCAGCAACAGCAGCACCAATAGCAGCACCAACAGCAGCACCGGCAACAACCTTAAAGGTTACTGAGTCTGCTGCTGCTGCTGCAGCAGCAACTAACAAACAAGTCAGCAACCCCTACCATGGTTTAATAAAAACCCTAAACCCTAAACCCTAGCTAAACCCTAAAAAGTACACCCTGGTAAAGTAGAATTCGACGACGCTCTGGAGGTTTTAGGGTTTAGGGCTAGGGTTTAGGGTTTAGGGTTTAGGGTTTGTCGGTGTGTGCTACAGGGTGACAGTTTAGATTTGCTGTTAGGGTTTAAACCTCCTGAGGCTGTCGAACCTCCAAGTAAGCCACTAGGGTTTAGGGTTTAGGGTTTACGGGATAGGGTTTAGGGTTTAGGGTTTAAGGAATAGGGTTTAGGGTTTAGGGTTTAGCAGCAAGAATTGAAGGGTTTGTTGTGTGCTGCAGCGGCGCTCTTCTCGGGGCTTCAGCTTAAGGGTTCAGATGCACGAGCTGCTGCTCCTGCTGCTGCTGCACCTGCTGCTCCCGTTGCTTCTCCTGCTGCTTCTGGCGCTGACACGGGTGCTCCGCTGCCCGGATTTGCTGCTGCTGCTCGCCCGCCCGCCTTGCAGCAGCAGCAGCAGCAAACGCAGCAGCAGCAGAACTTGCTGCTGCTTTCTTCGCTAGACTCACCCACTGCAGCATCGTCAGCAGCAACTGCAGCAACAGCAACAGCAGCAACAACAGCAGCAACAGCGACGAAGACCTTATTGGATGGGGACCTCCTAGAAGCAGCAGCAGCTGGCCCTACCGTGCAGCAGCAACAGCAGCAGCAGCAGCTTCCGCTGTTGCTGGATGTGGCAGTTGATGCAGTGCCCGTACAGCCGCAGCAGAAGCAGCAGCAGCAGCAGCAGGCTTCTCGTTTTGCAGTGCTGCAGCCGCAGCAGCAGCGGTCAGCTGTACCAGCTTTCTCTTTTGTTGCTGCTGCTGCACTGCAGCAACAGCAGCAGCAGCAGGCCAGTAAGTTCCCGAGTGCTGCTGGCAGCAGCAGCAGCGGCGACGGTGGCCTCTCTGCTTTTTCTCTTATAGCAAAGTAGTAGCCAGCATTCAGCTAGCTAGCCAGCTAGCTAGCTAGCGGCCTAGCTAGCTAGCTAGCGGCCTAGCTAGCTAGCTAGCGGCCTAGCTAGCTGGATGCGACCATTAGGGCATAACTGTTCCCCGCCTGTTTACAGCAGCAGCAACGGCTAGCTAGCTAGCTCGTTCACAGACTTAGTGGCTAGCTAGCTAGCTGAGTAGCTGCGGCTAGCTGGTTGGCTAGCAGAGTAGCTTTGGCTAGCTAGCTAGCCACCTGGCCTTGTAGGCAATTCAACAACTAACATCTTAAGTACTAGCCGGCTTAATAGTTAGGTAGCAGATTAGCTAGCTAGCTAAGTGGCTAGTTAGCTAGCTAACTAGCTAATTAGCTAGGTAAGTAACAGGGGATAGAGGAGACAATTAAGAAGGAGACAGTTAGCTAAGACAGAAGGTATGCTTATGACCATTTATATGAATCAGCAAGAGCAGCAGATATGAATAATGTTGCAGCAACAACAGCAGCAGATATGAATAATGTTGCAGCAACAGCAGCAGAGCAGCAGTGCAGCAGGTGGTCCTATATATTTAGTACAATATGTAAGATACTACCATAAGTGGGCCATATAGGCAGTCGTGGCCAATAAGGGAGTCAGTCCTCTTCGTGGCGGTGGCCTATAAGCCACGAGCCCCCATAGGCAGCCGTGGCCAATAAGGGAGTCAGTCCTCTTCTTGGCGGTGGCCTATAGGCCACGAGCCCCCATAGGCAGCCGTGGCTAATAAGGGAGTCAGTCCTCTTCTTGGTGGTGGCCTATAAGCCACGAGCCCATAGACAGTCGTCGTGGCCAACAAGGGAGTCCTTCTTGAGGCCATATAAATAAATAAATAAATAAATAAATAAATAAATAAATAAATAAATAAATAAATGTGTATATTTGTATACAGA
>NW_013566714.1:15000-16855 GCF_000499605.1 Eimeria maxima | reverse complement strand
TATATATATATATATGTATTTATTTATTTACTGACTGCTCTTACTGTTGCTGTTGCTGTTGCTGCTGCTGCTGCTGCTGCTGTTGCTGCTGCTGCTGCTGCTGCTGCTATTTTTCCTTATACTCATCTAATAATATGAATATAAATGGTATATCTGCTGCTCTTGGTGCACAGACTGCTCATATTATGTTGTTGCTGTTGCTGCTGCTGCTGTTGCTGCTGTTGCTGTTTCTATCCTTTTTTATAGGTGTATATTTGCATGCAGAAGGAGTAATGTTTTCTTGTTTATATTATTGGTCCCGTCGTGATCCATATATGCCTATATCTATTTCTTTTATTAATATACAAACTTATCAATTACCTTTTCTTCTTCTTATTATTAATTTATTAATGGGTAAAGATCTATGGATTAATTCTTTTGGTCTTATTGCTGGACATTTATATTATTTCTTAAGGGAAATATTACCTGCTCATGGTATGTTTATTTATCTTATTTATTTTATTTATTTATTTTATTTATTTATTTATTTATTTATATTTATATATATATATTATTTATTATTTATTTATCTATTTATTTATCTTTTTATTAATCAATCAATATCTTGTCTTATTACTTGACTACTTGCTAATCGTAAGGAAATACATCTATTTATTTATTTATTTATTTATTTATTTATTTATTTATTATCTATTTAATTACCTATTTATTTATATCTTTATTTATTTATTTATTTATTTATTTATTTACTTATTTAGTTTATGGGTAAATATCTATGCATTAATCTTTTTTTGTCTTTTTCCTGCATATTTATCCCCTATTAATTAGCTTATTAGCTATTTATTTATTTATTTATTTATTTATTTATTTATTTATTTATTTAGTTAGTTAGTTATTTAGTTAGTTAGTTATTATACTATATATACTAGTTAATTAGGGAGGTACTATTTGGTAAGGAAATAGATAAATGAATATATTATATATTTAATTAATTAATTAATTTATTTATTTATTTATTTATTTATTTACTTAATTAATTAATTAATTTATTTATTTATTTATTTAATTTATTTATTTATTATGGTCTTGTTGGTGTATTATTTCTTACGGGAGGGGCTAACAGTAAGATAAACAAAGTATATAAATAAATAAATAAATAAATAAAATAAATAAATAAATAAATAAATAAATAAATAAATAAATAAATAAATAAATAAATGTGTATGTGTGTATACAGGGGGCCCTGATCTTCTTAGTCGTGCCCCTAAGTTCCTTGATGCAATTACTGAGTATGTATCTAATAGTCCCTCTCCCTCAGGGGGAGGGGCCCCCCCTACAGGGGCCCCCCGTGGGGCCCCTCCTCCTACAGCAGGGGGCCCCCCTCCTACAGGACCAGGAGGAGGAGCAACAGGAGCAGCAGGGACTAGAGGGGGGGCCCCCACAGCAGGCAGTACCTGGGGATTCACTATGAGGAGGAGGGGCCCCCCTGGTTCTACTCAACCCTTTACAGGCAGAGGCTATACACTAGGAGGAGGAGGCAGCTAGCTAGCTAGCTAGCCAGGAGGAGCTAGCTAGCTAGCTAGGAGGAGCTAGCTAGCTAGCTAGGTAATTAATTAATTAATTATGTGAATAACTAGCTAACTATCTAGCTAGCTAGATATATATGCTAGCTAGCTATATGCTAGATGCATGCATTTGCTGTTGCATGCATGCATGCATGCATGCTGCTGCATGCATATTGTAGGGTTTAGGGTTTTTTGTGTGTATAAATAAATAAATAAAGAAAAAAAGAGGAAAAAAATTATTTATTAATAAAAAAGGGGAGAGATAATTATTGTCTTTTTCTTGTAAGGGA
>NW_013566714.1:0-10000 GCF_000499605.1 Eimeria maxima | reverse complement strand
CTGCTGCTGCTGCTGCTGCTGCTGCTGCTGCTGGTCAGCCCTGCTGCTCTTTATTGAGCCACAGGTATAATAAGTCTAACCTACAACACCTTAAGATTGACAAACAAACTGCTGCTGCTGCTGCTGCTGCTGCTGCTTCTGCTGCTGCTGCTGCTGCTGCTGCTGATGGGAGCACCGCCCCTTATGCTTTGTGTTGCTGCTGCCGAGGAAGAAAGGGAATTGCTGCTGCTGCATGCAAAAGAAAATAAACAAAAATTAAAGAAAATACAATCAATAAAGGATATTTTATCTTGCTGCTGCTGCTGCTGTTGCTGTTGCTGTTGCTGCTGCTGCTGCTGCTGCTCCAGCTGCTGCCGCTTCTGCTGCTGCCGCTGCTCCAGCAGCCGCTGCGTGGTGTCGACGAAGCCGCTGCTGCTGCAGCACTAGCCTCTCTCGCTGTTGCTGGTGCAGCAGCAGCAGCAGCAGCTACTGCTGTTGCTGCTGCAGCTGCAGCAAGAGGATAAAGTTTATCCTTTTTATTTATTTATTATTATAAAAAGAATTAAATTTATTTATTATTTATTTATTTATTTAATATAAAAGAGCAGCAAGACACCTCGTGGTGCTTGCTTGGAGTGTATATAGCTGCTGCGGCGTACGTAGTGTGCAGCAGCAGCAGCAGCAGCGGCAGCAGCGGCAGCAGCAGCAGCAGCAGCAGTAGCAGCAGCAGCAGCAGGAGGAACAGGAGCAACAACAGTAGCAACAGGAGAGTCTGTTGTCTGTAATTCTTTTTTTTTTTATCTGTCTTCTTCTTGCATGCATTGAGGTGTACGTACACCTCAATAAGTTTGTGCTGCAGCAAAGAAAGAGGTAAGTATATGCATAAAAAGCAGGAAAAAAATATATATTTATATTTATTAATAAATGGGGGTATAGGGGTATTATTTGTTTGTTTATTTCTTGTCTCTGTTTATTAATATATATAATTATATTTATTTTTATTATATAAACAATAAAAGAGGGAAAAAAGGGAGAAAAAAACAGGAAAAATATACAACAAAGACAGGAGACGCGCTCTCTCCTCTCTCCCTCTCTCCTCCCGTCTCTTCGTGCGGTGTATATGCAGCTCGTTATCTCGTGATTAATAAGAGGGGGGTGGGGGTGTATATTTATATATATTTATATATATATTAATTATTAATACATATAAATAAATGAATAAATAAATAATGCATGCATCTTTTTCTTTCTTTTTTTTTTTTCTTGTATATATACAGGCATAATTAGCGTCCCTCTTCTTATTATATAATAAATAAAAAAAGAGGAAAAAAGAAGAAAGAGAGAAAGGAGACATCTCCTCTGCTTGCTCTGTCTGCTAATAACACAAGTAGCAGCAGCAGCAGCAGCAGCAGCAGCAGGACGAAGCAGCAGCAGCAGCAGCAGCAGGAGAAGGAGAAGGAGAAGAACAAATGGGGCGTAATTGGTTATTATTATTATTTGTGTTGTATATATGCAGCATAATTTGCTGCAATGTGCATGCAGATGATTCTTCATCCTCTGCTGCTGCAGCAGCAGCAGGAGCAGCAGCAGGAGGAGACACATCATCAGCAGCAGGAGGAGGAGGAGGAGTAACAGAGCCAAAAGGATTACAGGAGACATTAACAGCATTCCCTGATCTAGAAGGAGGAGAAGAAGGAGAAGGAGAAGAAGGAAAGGAGACAGAAAAGGAGACACATGAATACCAGGCAGAAGTAAATAGATTAATGGATATAATAATAAATTCTTTATATACACAAAGAGATGTATTTATTCGTGAATTAATATCTAATGCTGTTGATGCCCTAGAGAAGGCCCGTTTCTTATCTATAGCAGCAGCAGAGGAAGAAGAGGAAGGAGACACTAGCAGCAGCAGCAGCAGCAGCAGCAAGAAGGAGGAGATAGAACTTGCGGTGTATATAGAGATAGATAATAAGAATAAATTATTATATATATGTGATACAGGTATAGGTATGAATAAACAAGAACTAATTAATAATCTAGGTACAGTAGCTAAATCAGGTACTAATAACTTTATAGAGACATTATTAAGTAATAAAGTGTCTCCTCCTTCTTCTCCTGCTGCTGCTGCTGCTGGTGGTGGTGCTGCTGCTGCTGCTGGTGAGGTGTCTCCTGAGGTGTCTCTTGTTGGACAATTCGGTGTTGGATTTTATTCATCATTTCTTGTTGCGGATAAGGTAACAGTAATAACAAGAACAGATAAGAGATTAAATAAGAATAAATTAAATAAATTAAATAAATTAAATAAATTAAATAATAATAAAAAGGAGACAATAAAGGAGACAGAAGAAGAAGAAGGAGAACAATATATATGGGAGAGTAAGGCAGATGCTAGATATTATATAAAAAAAGATCCAAGAGGTAATACATTAATAAGAGGTACATGTATAATATTACATATAAAAGAAGATGCAACTTATTTACTTAATTATTATACTATTAAACAATTAATACATAAATATTCTCTTTTCTTATCTTATCCTATTTATATAAAAAATAAAAAAACTATAACAGAGGAAATACCTATACAGGAAGGAGAGGGAGAGGGAGAGGGAGAGGGAGGAGAGAAGAAAGGAGAAGGGCAGGAAGAAGGAGACAAAAAAATAAATGATGATGTTGAGGTACAAGATCTTGATGAAGAAACAGAGAAAGTATGTCCATATAAATATATATATTTATATATATATTTATTTATTTATTTATTTATATATTTATATTTGTATGTATATATATATACAGTATATACATATTCATATACATTTATGTATGTATGTATGTATGTATGTATGCATGCATGCATGTATATAATACATATACTACTGCTGCTGGTGGTGGTGCAGGAAGGGAAGAAGAAGACAAAGAGAGTAGAGAAAGAAGTAGAGGAATGGGAGAGAATAAACGAACAAAAAGCAATATGGTTACGACCTAAGGAGGAGATAGAGGAAAAAGAGTATGAATTATTTTATAAGGAATTAACAAGAGACTATAATAGTCCCCTTATACATATACATTTTATAGGGGAAGGAGAGATAATATTTAATTGTTTATTATATATACCTAAGAAACAAAATATAGATATATATAATCAATATTATAATAAAAATAATAATAATATAAAATTATATGTACGCCGTGTACTTATTAATGATTTATTCATGGATTTATTACCTAAATATCTTTCCTTTATTATAGGTATAATAGATAGTGATGATTTACCCCTTAATGTTAATAGGGAACAATTACAACAAAATAAGATAATAAATATAATTAATAAAAAAATAGTAAGAAAAACATTAGATACTATAAGAAAATTATATATAGATACTAATAAAAAAAAAAAAGAATTATATAAACAATTAGAGGAAATTAAGGAGAATAATTTAGTTAATAAAGAAAAAGAAATAGATAATAAAGAAAAAGAAGAAAAAATAAATAAGGAATTAAATAAACAAAATATATATGATTTATTTTATAAGGAGTATGGTAAGAATCTAATGTTAGGTTGTTATGAGGATGATGATAACAGGAACAAGATAGCTAAATTATTATTATTTTATTCATCTTTATACCCTAATAAATTGTCTCCTTCTGTCTCCTTGGAGGAATATATACAAAGGATGAAGGAGGGGCAGCAGGCAATATATTATGCAGCAGGAGACAGTACACAGCAGCTCCTTAATCAGCCACAGATGCAATTCTTTATTAAGAAAGGTTATGAGGTACTTTTCTTATTAGAGCCAATGGAGGAACCTTGTATACAAAGACTACAAGACTTTGATGGTACGCTGCTACTCATTATTATATACATAAATATATATTTATATCTATATTTATATCTATATTTATATCTATATATATATGTATATCTGTATCTATATATGTATATCTATAGTGTATATGTATATCTATATATCTATATGTGTTATGTATATGTATATGTAATATGTATATGTATACGTAAATATATATGTATATGTATATGTTGTATACGTATACGAAATATGTATGTGTATATGTACATGTATATGTTGTATATATGTATATGAGGTACTCTTCCTATTAGAGCCAATGGAGGAACGTACAAGAGTTAGATATTATTTTTTATGTATATATGTGTATATGTATACGTTTATATGTATATGTATATGCATATGTATACGTATACGTACACGTACATGTATATATACATGCTAATATATATATATGAGGTCCTTTTCCTATTAGATGCGATGTATAAAGAGACAAGAATAAATTGATAATACGTATACACATACACATATATGTATATGTATATATATATGTACGTATTTATGTATATATATGTATATATGTATATATGTACGTATATATGTATATATGTATATGTATACAGGTAAGAAGTTTGAATCTATACAGAAGGCGAATATAACATTAGAGGAGACAGAAGAGGAGAAGAAGAGACACAAAAGAATAGAGAAAAGATATAAACCATTAATAGATTGGTATAAGAGAGTATTAGGTAATAAAATAAATAAAATAGAGATAAGTAAGAGATTAATTACTTCTCCTTGTGGTGTATTTGCAACTAAATATGGATATTCTGCACAAATGGAGAAAATAATAAAAACACAAACATTTAATGATAATTTACATCTAAATCTAATTAAGACACAAAAAGTATATGAATTAAATCCTAATCATCGTATAATACAGCAATTATTAATAAATATAAATAAAAGAAAAGAGGAAGGAGATAATAATAATAATAATAATAATAATAATAATAATAAAATACAAGAAGAAAGGGATAAACAATTAGCAGAAGGTTTATTTAATGCTGCTATGCTAGCATCAGGGTTCGATGTTGATGAACCTGCACAACTTGCTGATTTATTATATAAGGGGATCGCTACACAGATAGGAGTCGATCCCAACGATCCCATCAATCAGGATGAAGGTGAGGAGGCAGCAGGAGGAGGAGGGGAAGAGGAAGAAGAAGAAGAAGAAGAAAAAGGAGAAAAAGAACAAGGGGAGGATAATGATTATAATTTTGATGGAAAATCTGCTGAGGATCTATTCAGTAATATTGATCTTGCAGGTGCAGGACTCAAGGATGAACTATAAATAGCTGCAATTAATATATAAATATATAAATATAAATATATATATGTATATATATATAAATATATATAATATATATTTATATATTTATGCAAATAGATAAGAAGAAGCCCGCGGCAGGAATATATGAATGTATAATATGCAGCAGCAGCAGCAGTATATCTGCTGCTGCATGCAATAAGTTGCAGCTATTTAGGAAATATATATAATATATATATAAATATACTCAGGGGTATACATATTTATATATTTATATATTTATTTATTTATTTATATATTATCTATTTACTGTTTGTATAGACAAATCGTATATCTGCTGGTGTTATTTTCTCCCTGTATACATATACATATACATATATTCGTATACATCGTGTATACGGATATATATATATATGTATATATGTATATATATACCCTAAATTATGTACACTGTATGAAGCCAGGTAGGAGTTATATATCATGCATGCGCGTGGTTGGGTAATTGGTGTGCATGCATGCATATGCATGCAAATGCATGCGCACCGATTCAACGACGCAGCAGAGGTGTACAAGAAGAGGAAGAAAGGAGGAGAAGTAGGAGGAGAAGTAGGAGGAGGAGGAGGGGCATAGACAGAGGAGAGAAAGGATTAATTAATGGCGGATATGCAGATTCTTGTCTTTTTACAGGGTGTCTTCGTATAGATCCCTGTATCCATCATCAATTAAGGAGCAAAATATCCATATACATATACGTATACATATATATCTGTATATGTATATGTATATACAGGCGTATACGTACAGCCAGCTCCTTTCTATGGATTGTATCTATTCCTTCTTCTTCCTCCTCTCTTATATTGTATTACCTGTTCCGCTAGACACAGGGTATAATAAATAAGGAGGAAGAAAAAAAAAAGATACATTTAATTTGTTTTTACTACAGGAAAATAAATATACAAGAAAAAAAAGGAAAGGAAACAGCACTGTATGCGGCACATAGTGCTGCTGCTGTGCGTAGATAGCGACTAGTAAATAATAATAATTAATAATAAATATACTTAATAAGAACAAGAACAGGAAGGAGGAGTGCATGCATTTATTTCTATTTGTTTTGAATTCTTTATGCTAACATCCATACTGCGGATAAATAAGAGAAATAAATAAATAGATAAATAGAGGTAGTAAATAGACAGCAAGGATAAATAAATATGTATATAAATATATATAGGTAAATAGAGTTAGTAGATAAACAGCAGGAAAAGGAGAAACAGGATAGTATACTATAGTAGGTAGATAGGCATGCAATAGTTATTATTAGGCAATTAAATACAACAGTATAAGAAGCAGCTGAGTGATTGATCTCCCTCTCTTTTTCCCTATTTACCTTATTTATATACAAAGAGGATCCTGTGTACCCCCTACAGCAACAAATAATTTGCTGCAGTCGCACCAAGGAGTCGTGCGGAGGTTGACGCTACACTCGCAATTCTGCAGAAATAACGAAGGAGGGCCAATGGCTGCAGGTGCTGCATGCGTCGTGCACCGTTGCTGCACAAAGGGATGGCTGCAAGCATTCTGCCCTGTCGCTACGCAGAAGGATAGCTGCATGCGTAGTGGTGCTCTGCGGCTAAGCAAAAGGATTGCTGCATGCATTGTACTCTGTTGCTAAACAGACGGATATGGCTGCAGAAGATTCAACCTCAACAGATAGGGAGAATTGGTACCATCAAGGAGGCGATGGTCTAGCAGTTAACAGTGTGCTAGAGGAGTTGTTGTTTACATGTATATTGACTAGTACATATATTTCGTGACTAGATTACTCCCTAATCTGTATATATATACATATTATACGTACACAGGAGTCTTGTCTATATTACGCGCTGATCTGTACACATTATACCTATAAAGGAGTCTTGTAATACTATGCAGATCCAAAGGAATTGGTGGGGTTGTAAACGTCTAACATTTAACGGATAAAAATTGGGCATACCTACGTGGATGTCTGTCTAGTGCATGCAACCAAATAACGGTGGATATATGCAATAAGATGAATACTTTCTTCTATAAAAAAGAGCAAGCTTACACAATATGTTTGTACAATGCATCGTATACAACTGAGACAGAACGATAGACGAACAGCAGGCAGGCAACAAGCAAAAGAGGGGAGTAAAAGAGCAAACAAGTTGACACTACCAGCTAAAACTAAGAAGAAAAAAAAAACATTTTATCTAATTTTGCCAACCGTGAGCAAAAAAGGAATTAAATAGCTAAAATAAACCAAACAATATTCAAAAGTTTTTTCCCTCCTGCAGTCTTATGACTACATCTCATGTATAGCGGCGCAGACAGACGCTGCAGCTACATGATAAACATTTGTATCCTAATTATATATACCCTGTATACGTCATGTTGTTGGTCAGTGACCAACAACAGGACGTATAAATAGGGTATTAGGGACCCTTATTGCTATTGTTGTATTCTTTGCAGGTTGTTCAATGCAGTCCTCTTGTTCCTCTTTATCTACCTCACAATCCGCAATAAACTTGATAAAATAATGCCTCTAAAATCAAATAAAAAGGGCAGAAAAACATCCAATGGGGTATATGTAGTAGAGCCGCCTGCTGGAGAGCAACACCGTGAGAGAACGAAGAAGGACTCCTTCTCCTTTCCGTTGGGCGTACAATTCTTTGAATTCGTGCAAGAATTAGTGCACGACGCCTGCATGCGGTAATTAATATAAGTTGTCCTCTGTTGGAGACAATAGGGAGGCCGTCCTGTCTACAACAGTTTATGTTTGGAGATTCCTGAGGCGCTATACTTGAAAAAATAAATGACCCTCCCTTCATTGGGAACTATCTATCCGGATCCAACGGTAGCGGCAATCTGTGCTCCTCCTCCACCTGGCTGGGATCGAGGTTCCAAGTCACGAGCTTCATTGGTAGGCTCGGCGATGGCTAGGGATTGGAGGCCCCTTAGATAAGGCATTAGAAGAGGACCGGTGAACATTGGGCTTCTTATACTAGGAGTAGATCTTGTACCACTCACTAAGAGTGGAAACTGGCTAGAAAATAACAGAGGATCTCCTCCTCCCGGGCCAGGGATTGGAGCAAATGGAGGCATTCTGCTTGGGCCGAACATAGGACGCTTTGGAAATTTACTCCCTGTATTATGCATATTTCCTCCAATGCCTGAGTTGTATTGGGACCATCCCATGACTGGCCTATTCGCAATTCCGTTAACGTTAGTATTATATTCTGGCCCTCTGCTTTCTTGCCGATACTCCGGTCTTCCTTTATCTATGGCAAGCTGAGGCCCTGTCCCCTTCGTTGGATTGCATTCGGGTGTTCCGTTATACGAATATTTCCCGGATAGTGCATTGCCTGGGCCACATCCGGGACCTTCACTGCCTAAGCCATATCCGGGTGCACTGCCTTCTTGATCGAATTGAGGCTTCTCAGGGCCTTGGACGTACGGAGGTATACCACCTGGCGGATGAGGCGGTTTCACCACATAGCTGCACGGAGGCCTTCTTCCCAGGCCGAATGGGGGCCATGTACCGGTGCCGCACGGGCGGTGGATGCTAGGGCGGTAAGGCGGTTGTGTGTCAGTGCTACCTGGTTGGCCAGGTTCCGTGCCGGAGGGTGGACGGGGGGTACCTGCATCAAATGGGGGGCGACCCCCGGGACTTATAGGCAAACCTGAACCTGGTCGGAAGGGTGGCCATGTGCCTCCACCAAACGGAGGGCGACCTACAGGTCCCCCTGGCATGCCAGAGCCTGGACCGAAAGGTGGACGTGCGCTTGGACCAGTTGGGTAAGTGATTCCGGGGCCAGCTGGAGGAGTGCTTCCGTGGCCAGAAGGAGGACCTGAACCCGGTCCGGAAGGTGGACGTGTGCCTGGGCCAGTTGGAGGAGTGGTTCCGGGGAAAGATGGAGGACCAGATCCTGGTCGCCAAGGTGGATGTGTGTCTGGGGCAGTTGGTGGAGTGGTTCCGGGGCCAGAAGGAGGCCCCGAACCCGGTCTGGAAGGGGGGCGTATGCCTGGACCACCTGGTGGAGTAATACCGGGCCCAGATGGAGGTCCTCCCCCTGGTCCTAAAGGTGGACGTATGCCTGGACCACCTGGTGGAGTAATGCCGGGTCCAGATGGAGGACCCCCACCGGGTCCTAAAGGTGGCCTTATGCCTGGACTGCCTGGTGGCGTAATGCCGGGTCCAGACGGAGGACCTCCGCCTGGTCCTGAAGGTGGGCGTATGCCTGGACCACCTGGTGGCGTAATGCCGGGTCCAGATGGAGGACCCCCGCCGGGTCCGACAGGTGGCCTTATGCCTGGACCACCTGGTGGCGTAATTCCGGGCTCAGACGGAGGACCCCCGCCGGGTCCTGAAGGTGGACGTATGCCTGGACCACCTGGTGGAGTAATGCCGGGTCCAGATGGAGGACCTCCGCCTGGTCCTGAAGGTGGGCGTATGCCTGGACCACCTGGTGGAGTAATGCCGGGTCCAGATGGAGGAGCTGGCCCTGGTCCTGAAGGTGGGCGTATGCCTGGACCACCTGGTGGAGTAATGCCGGGTCCAGATGGAGGACCTCCGCCGGGTCCGAAAGGTGGGCGTATGGCTGGACCACCTGGTGGAGTAATGCCGGGTCCAGATGGAGGACCCCCGCCGGGTCCGAAAGGTGGGCGTATGCCTGGACCACCTGGTGGAGTAATGCCGGGTCCAGATGGAGGACCCCCGCCGGGTCCGACAGGTGGCCTTATGCCTGGACCACCTGGTGGCGTAATTCCGGGCTCAGACGGAGGACCCCCGCCGGGTCCTGAAGGTGGACGTATGCCTGGACCACCTGGTGGAGTAATGCCGGGTCCAGATGGAGGACCTCCGCCTGGT
>NW_013566713.1:15000-18061 GCF_000499605.1 Eimeria maxima | reverse complement strand
TATATATATATATATATATATATATACACGCATAAATATACATAATATATAAATAAATAATAAAATATATTTTTGTTTTTTTTTGTTTTTATTTATTTGCCAAGAAAGTTCAAAAAAAGAGGCAAATCAATACCTGCTGCTGCTGCTGCTGCTGCTGCAGCTGCTGCAGCTGCTGCAGCAACAGCAGCAGCAAATATATGATTATTTGACTAAATATAACTAATAAATAATAATTATAATTATTTATTATTTATTATTTATTTATTATTTATTTATTTATTTATATAAATAATAAATAAATATTTATTATTACTGCATGCATTGTTTGCTTATTGCTGCCAAGATACCTGCTTTCCTCTCTGCATGCACAGCTGCTGCTGCTGCTGATGCATGCAGCAGCAGCAGCAGCAGCAGCAATTAATTGTGTTATTTAGCGTTTGCTGTCTGCAGTGTATGCACTGATGTTGCTGCTGCTGCTGCTAGTGCTGTTGGTGCATGCAGCAGCAGCAGCTGCAGCATTATGTTGTGCATGCACAACTACATTTCCTCCAGCTGCTGCTGCTGCTGCTGCTGCTGCTGCTCCTCCTCCTCCTCCTCCTCCTCCTCCTCCTGCTGTCCCTGCTGCTGCTGCTGCTGCTGCATGCAGCACTTTTTCTACTCTTTTATCATGAATTATTTTATGTATATTAGGTCTGCTTACCTCCGCGCGTAAATCAAAAGGATAACGAGCAAATAATATATCCACCTGCATGCAGCAGCAGCAGCAGCAGCAGCAGCAGCAGAAGCAGCAGCAGCATAAAAACTCTCTCGTTATTCATAGCCAACAGCACATAATAAGGGTTTAAGGGTTTAGGGTTTAGGGTTTAGGGTTTACGTCTTCGTCATTTGTTGCGCTTTGTTTGGGTATAACTTTGCTGTTATGGCATCGTTGCTGTTGCTGCTGCTGCTGCTGTTGCTGCTGTTGTTGCTGCTGCTGTTTCTGTTGCTGCTCTGCTGCAGCAGCAGCAGCTGCTGCTGCTGCAGCTGCTGCCTGTCTACCTCCCCTTGCTGCTGCACGGAGTGTCGCTAAGCATCCCGCATGTGTTTGCTGCTGCTGTTTATGCTGTTGCTGCTGCTGTTGCTGCTGTTGCTGCTGCTGCTGCTGCTGCTGCTTCTGTTTTTGTATATTTTTCTTATCTTTTTGTTTACTCATAGTTTCTTTTAATTGAGTATTGCTGCAATTGCTGCTACGATTGCTGCTGCTGTTGTTGTTGTTGCTGCTGCTGCATTCCCCCTCTTTCTGCTGTTGCTGAATCTGTTGTTCCCCCCCTCCCCCCCCTTGCTGCTGCCCTTGCTGCTGCACTTGCTGCCCTTGCTGCTGTTGCTGTTGCTGCTGCTGCTGTTGCTGCTGCAGCAATAATTCCCCATCCTTACCAAATAAAGATGGATAATGTTTAGCTGCATATTGTTGTGTATCTGCAGCAAGAGGCTGAGGATCATCAAACAAAGAAGAAAAATTTAAATCACGAAAAAAAGGATGACTTAATATTTCTGATCCTTTCTTATAACGAACAGAAGAGTCGC
Organism: Eimeria maxima; assembly: GCF_000499605.1. Lineage (NCBI taxonomy): Eukaryota > Apicomplexa > Conoidasida > Eucoccidiorida > Eimeriidae > Eimeria > Eimeria maxima. The sequence continues at coordinate 16,498 of NW_013566713.1, read as the reverse complement.
ATACTAACCTATAAAAAAAAAAAAAAAATATATATATAAACCCTAAACCCTAAACCCTAAACCCTAAACCCTAAACCCTAAACCCTAGAAAAATCGAAAATCTGAAAAAAAAAAATTTGAAGAAAATTAGAAAACACTAAAAGGAAAAAAAAATAAAAAAAATTATATATTGACAAAAAATTTATAATAAACCCTAAACCCTAATTAAACCCTAAACCCTTATTCAAACCCTAAACCCCTATTCAAACCCTAAACCCTCATTCAAACCCTAAACCCTGATTATTATATATAATAGAATTGGTCATACTTTTGCATAAGAGAAATTGCTTCAGGAGAAAGGATTGCAGATATTGGTGAAGGATAAGGAATTCTGCATGACAAACCCTAAACCCTAAACCCTAATAAACCCTAATAAACCCTAGTAAACCCTAGTAAACCCTAATAGACCCTAAACCCATCATCAGAACCCCAAACCCCAGCAAAAGACCCATCAATAGAATCAAGAGAATCAGCAGCATATACTGCAGCAGGAAGAAGAGCAACAGGAGGAGGAAGAGCAGCAGGAAAAAGAGGAATACAACTTACGGGCATACAAGATGATAATTAGCTACTTGTAATTTAACAAATTGGGGTACATCTCCTCTATACTTAGGCGGAGGACAAAAAGGAATTCCTCCGTATAACATTTCAAATAACACGACACCAACAGACCACCAGTCCACCGAATAGTCGTACCCACCGCCCCTGAATAAGTAGAAAAAAACCCTAAACCCTAAACCCTAAACCCTAAACCCTAGTTAACCCTAAACCCTAGAAATAAAGGATGGGATAAAATATATAACATTTCAAATAAGACGACACAGACAGACTACCAGTTGACGGAATAGTCGTACCCGCAACCGCTGAATAAGTAGAAAAAAACCCTAAACCCTAAACCCTAAACCCTAGTAAACTCTAGTAAACCCTTAGAAACCCTAAACCCTAAAGAAAGGATTATTATCAGGAGGTCAGCGACACCACAAAATGTATCGAACAGCTGCTTACACGACACAAACCCTAAAAAACCCTAAACCCTGATCCACAAACCCTAAACCCTAAACCCTAAATCCTAAACCCTTACAGTAGTACTTCAGGTGCTGTATACATTGGGGTACCGCAGACAGAACGTAAAAGAGAACTTGATGGTCTCTGCAGGCTGTGGGGTTCGGTAGGGGCAGCTAGGCTACCAGCTGTACACATCAAAACCCTAAACCCTAATAAACCCTTATAAACCCTAAACCCTAATAACAACCCTAATAAACCCTAAACCCTAGACCTTCTGTTGGGGTGGATGGCTGCTGTAGCTAGTTGTAACCATTATGAAATCCTTAAGCCGCTACGTGAGAAGGGTTTCGGGTTAATCAGGGTTTAGGGTTTAGGGTTTAGGGTTTAGGGTTTACAGTTGTGTTGCTGGTGTTTCTCTGAGTGATGCAGAGATGCGTCAGTACTCAAAGTTGTC
>NW_013566713.1:2500-7500 GCF_000499605.1 Eimeria maxima | reverse complement strand
GAAACTACTCCTGCTTCCCACGCAGGCCAAGAAGCAGCAGCAACAACAGCAGCAACAACAGCAGCACCGTCAACACCAACAGCAACAGCAGCAACAGCAACAGCAGCAGCAGCAGCAGCAGCAGGAGAAGGTATATTAACTCCCCGCAGCAGCAACCGTCCTTATATAAAAGGGTGTATACGTCCTTGGGGTTTGCTGCCATCAATGCAGCAAGCGCGTTGCCGCTTTGCTGCTCAACATATTAAGGGAAAAATATTCTGTGTTGGTATGCATTAGGGTTTAGGGTTTAGGGTTTTTAGGGTTTAGGGTTTAGGGTTTAGGGTTTAAAGGGATAAAGGTGAGGGTCTAGCATTCAAGAGGGTGATTAGGTTGGCTTCAAGTATACTCTCTAGGGTTTAAAGTTTAGGGAATAATAGGGTTTAGGGTTTAGGGTTTAGGGTTTAGGGTTTAGGGTTTAGGGTTTGTGTTTAGGGGGTTTAGGAGGTGTTCGTGCATTAAATTCTGTAGAAGTGTTTGATACAATCACTAACACTTGGATTGAAGGTCTGCATCTATAGCTGCTGCTGCTGCTGCTGCTGCTGCTGCTGCTGCTGCTGCTGCTGTTGGTGCTGCTGCTGCTTTTGCTGCTGCTGTTGCTTCTGGTCTTGCTGCCGTTTGTGTTCTGTGTGTTATGTGCGCCTGTTGTTGTTGGCCTCTGAGGTCGTTTGCTGCTGTTGCTGCTGCTGCTGCTGCTATTGTTGCTGTTGCTCCTGCTGCTGCTGCTGCTGCAAGTGTATGTTGTTGTCTGCTGCTGCTGTTTGCCGTGCAGGCCCTCCCCTGAATATAGCACGAGTAGATGCTGCTTTGCTGCTGTGGTTTGCTGCTGATGGCCGTCCGCTGCTGCTTGCTGTTGGTGGCAGCAGCGCAGCAGAGGAGACAGACAGCAGCAACAACAACAGCAGCAGCAACAGCAGCTTGCTGCTGTCTGCTGAGGTCCTAGATCTACAGGCATACTTCCTTGCTGCTTTTGGCGAAGTCCTGCCGCTGCAGCAGCACCATCAGCAGCAGCAGCAACAGGAGCGTCAGCATCAGCAGCAGCAGCAGCAGCAGCAGGAGGTAGAGTGGGTATTGTATGAACATTCAGGACTTGGCGGTGTCTCCTCTTCTTCTTGTGTAGTTGATTGTCCCCCGTGGGCTGTAAGCAGTGCTGCTGCTGCTGCTGCTGTTGCTGCTGCTGCTGCATTTGCTGTCGTTGTTGCTGCTGCTGTGTTGCTCTGAGCCGCTGCCTCGGCTGGGTACAGCCACAGAAGAGTAATCTTGTCTGCTGCTGCTCCTGCAGCAGCAGCAGCAACAGCAGCAACAGCAGCAACAGCAGCAGAAAAAACAGCAGCAAGAGCAGCAGCAGCAGCAACAGCAGCACAGGAGCTGTTTGCATGCGTTTTGTGTTCAGCTATGGGCATCGGAGTTACCTAAAGACACAATACAGCAGCACAGCAGCAGCAGCAGCAATGCAGCAGCAGCAACACAGCCAAAGGGAATGGTGCTCACCTCCTCAGGTAACATCTTGCTGCTGCTGTTGCTGTTGCTGCTGCTGCTGTTGCTGCTGCTGTGGTTGCTGCTTTAATCGCTGCTGCTGCTGTTTTTGCTGCTGCTGTATAACTTCCCTTTTTGCTTCCTCTCTCATACCCCGTGCTGTCGCCGGTGTTGCTGCTGCTGCTGCTGCTGCTGTTGCTGCTGCTGCTGCTGCTGCTGCTGCTGCTGTGTTGCAGGACGTCGTAGTGTACCTCAGTGTGTGTCTTCTATTTGCTGCCTTTATCGCTGCCAGTCGCCGCAGCAGCGCAGCAGCTTTGCTGCAGCAGCACGAGTAGCAGCAGCAGGAGCAGCAGCAGCTGCAGCAACAGGAGACAGGACATGTTTAATAAAGAAAAGAACAGATGATACACCAGCAGCAGCAGCAGCAGCAGCAGCAGCATCAACTGTCTCCTTACAAAGATTTGCTGCAGCAGCAAAGGAGACAAAACCCCACACATCCATCTTCTCTTCTGCAGCAAAAGAAAAGGTAAAAAACAGCAGCAACAGCAGCAGCAACAGCAGCAGCAACAACAGCAGCAGCAGCAGCAGCAGCAGCAGCAAAGTATATTTCTTTCTTTTTTTTTTCTTTAGGTTCCTGCTAAGAGCAATGCAAGCGCATCATCTAATTATTTTCCTTCTGTAGGGAAGGTAGGGTTTAGGGTTTGGGGTTTAGGGTTTAGGGTTTACAGCCTCTTAGGGGGTAGGGTATAGGGTTTACTGCCATTAAGGGTTTAGGGTTTAAGACCTTAGGGGTTTAATGGATCGGTGCGATGCTACTGAGGAGAAGGAGCACAGGGTTTAGGGTTTAGTGTTTAGGGTTTAGGGTTTAGGGTTTAGGGTTTGTTGTGTATAGGTCCAAGAGTTACGACGCGCCTTTGAATCTGCTGCTGTTGCTGAGCGATTGAAGGGACGGCTTGATTAAAACCCTTATTTAGGGTTTAGGGTTTAGGGGTTTAGGGTTTAGGGTTTAGGGTTTAGGCGTTGCATAGTGTAGTGCCCTTTGCTGTATAGTTTACCCTGCAAGGGAAGGCGGCAGCCTTTAATATACCCTAAACCCTAAACCCTAAACCCTAAACCCTAAGGCCTTTTATACCTCATAGGCACCTTCTTGTTTCAATAGGGTTTAGGGTTTAGGGTTTAGGGTTTGAGGGTTTATGCCCTCTTTGTTTCTTTTATTAGATGTGTTTATTTATACAGAAGTTTTAATATGAACAGTTTGTGGGGGAAGAGGAGATAAACCCTAAACCCTAAACCCTAAACCCTACAAACAAGATTCTATGGTTGATGCAGAGTAGACATTAAGTCTTATAAACCCTAGCTAAACCCTAAACCCTAAACCCTACACAGGCATGCCTCTATGGTAACAAGATGTAGGGTTTATAAAACCCTCAAGAGCAGATAGAGGCAGCATTAATGTTAATGGTGTCTGTAAACCCTAAACCCTAAACCCTAAACCCTAGAACTCGGAAGAGCTAGAGAGAGACTGGAGGAGTACATTATTATAATTGCCTTCCCTTCTTCCCTTCTTTTATAGTTTATTATATATTTTATTTTCTTTTATTATTTATTATTTATTTCCTTTATAAATAAATAAATAATAATTAATTCCCTTTTATTGAGGTGTCTGTACACCTCATGAGGTGTAGATGCATGTACATACACCGCAATCAGGAGGTATATACATCATTATATAGATATAAATGAGCTACCTATACACCTAAATAGGTCTTTTTTATTGTTTTTATTTAATTAAATAAATAATTTAAGTAAATATAATTTATTTCATCAAAAAAAGGAAAAAAAAACAACAAAAAATGACCTCAAGAATCCCCCGACCCTAAACCCTAAACCCTAAACCCTAAACACTAATAAACACCCACCACCCCACCACCGGTGGCTTATGGTGGCAAAAAAGGAGAAAAAAGGAGAAAAGTTCGGTATAAATGAGGATAAAAAAGGAAATAAATGTAATTTGTATATGTTTATTTATTTATTTACTCTATTTTATTCTTTTTTATTCATAAAAAGAAGAAAAATATCTTTATTTAGGTGTATGTACACCCCACACAAATAACAACAATATAAACCCTAAATAACTCTTCTTCTTTTTCTTCCTTTTTACCTCTTATTTATCTTTATTTATTTATTTTTTTATTTTATTAGGGTTTAGGGTTTAGGGTTTAGGGTTTAGGGTTTAGCCTGGCTCTTTAAGGATCCCTCCCTGTTTTCTTTTCTTATTTGTTTCTTCTTCTTTATCCTTTTTATTTCCTCCTTGTTGTTTTTCTTCTTTTTCTTCTTTTTTCTTCCTTTTTTTCTTCTTTTTTTTCCTTCTTTTCTTCTTATATAGCAACAGCAACATTTGCTGCTGCTGCTGCTGCAGCAAAAGCTGCATTTGCTGCTGCTGCCTAATCTACTCACAAAATGGTACGTACTTACTAGGGTTTAGGGTTTAGGGTTTAGGGTTTGCTGTGTATCCTTTAGTAGTTATATAAGGGAGGGTTTGATGTCTATACAACATAAGATATTATCTTCTGCTGCTGCTGCTGCTGCTGCTGCTGTTTGCTGCTGCTTCTGCTGCTGCTGCTGCTGCTGCTGCTGCTGCAGCCGTCTAGCCATTCGCACGAGTCGGAGGAAGAGCGTCAGGCTCGCCGTAAGTTTATGACTAAACCCTAAACCCTAACCCTAACTCCCCTTCCCCCTTCTCTAGGGTTTACGAGGGTTTAGTGTTTACTATTGTTCTATACGGTTTCCTAGGGTTTCCTAGGGTTTACTAGGGTTTGCTAGGGTTTAGGGTTTAGGGTTTAGGGTTTAGGGTTTATGTGCAGTGTCTGACCCTGAAATTGACGATGAAGAGGAAGAAGAAGATAACCAAGATAATGATGAGAACTATGACTATCTACAAGTATGCTAGGGTTTAGGGTTTACGAGGGTTTAGGGTTTACTTATGAGGGTTTACGAGGGTTTAGAGTTTATGAGGGTTTTATTAGGGTTTATGAGGGTTTATTAGGGTTTAGGGAGTTATTCTATTGTATGTGTTGTCTTAACTGTGCAAAAATGTTTACACATTATTATTTGCTAGGGTTTAGGGTTTATTAGGGTTTAGGGTTTATTATTATTAATTATTATTAATTATATATAGGCAACAAGAAGATTAGATGCAGAGGAGTTACAAGCAGAAGAAGAAGGAGAAAGATTAATTGATGATAATGCTGATGATGGTTTTGTTTTTGGCATGAAGTAAGAAAACCCTAATATTTATTAAATTAGGGTTTAGGGTTTAGGGTTTAGGGTTTAGGGTTTAGGGTTTAGGGTTTATAAATAGGGAAAAAATGATAAAAAAATAAATATAAAAGATACAGCCCTCTAATTATATCTATTTTGTTCCTTTTTGCCTCCTCTATATAAATAAATAAATAAATAAATAAATATGTATATATATGTATATACAG
>NW_013566712.1:15000-17478 GCF_000499605.1 Eimeria maxima | reverse complement strand
TATTTACTATATATATATATTGTAAATATAAACAAATATAAATAAATATGAATATAAATAAAATAAATAAATAGATAAATAAATAAATAAATAGATAAATAAATAAATAAATAAATAACTAAATAAATATAATTATATTTATTTATTTATTTATTTATGCATAAATTCCCTTCTTAGCGATTTTTTCTCTCGATTGCCTACTAGGCAGATTAATTAATTTAATTAATTAATTAATTAATTAATTAATTAATTTAATTAATTTAATTAATTAATTTAATTAATTAATTAATTAATTAAATTAATTAATTAAATTAATTAATTGTATAGTTCCTTCTTCCTTCTCTTATTTTATAGTTCCCTTTAGGATAAAGGAGCAGCAGCAGCAGCAACAGCAGCAGCAACTGCTGCTGCTGCTGCAGCTGCGCGTACACCTTATTTATTTATATGCCCGTATACTGATTTATATATGTATATATTTTTATTAGGGTTTAGGGTTTATTAGGGTTTTGTTCCCCTTAATATTGGGGTGTATAGGCAGCTCCTTTATTGCATTGCTGCTACTGCTGCTGCTACTGCTGCTGCTGCTGCTGCTGCTACTGCTGCTGCTGCTGCTGCTACTGCTGCTGCTGCTGCTACTGCTGCTGCTTGTGAGTTACGTATAGAGCATTTGCAGTACATATACTTGCAGAGACATTTTGCATCCCTAAACCCTAAACCCTAAACCCTAATCTCTGAATGTATAGACCTGAACCCTCAGCGACTCTAAACCCTAAACCCTAAACCCTAACTGCAATTAAACAATGCTATTAAGCGCATATATTAATTATAAACCCTAAACCCTAATCGTCTCTCTTCAATATCCAAACCCTAAACCCTAGTAAGCCCTAAACCCTAAACCCTCATAAGCCTAAACCCTAAACCCTAAACCCTAGGAGGGTTTACTGGTCAAAAAACTTTAAACTTGGAGGTACGGAGTGTTTGCACAACAAACCCTCAACAGGCCAACCTGTCTCCTGCTGCAGGAGCAGCAGCAGCAGCAGCGGCAGCAGCAGCAGCTGCTGCTGCTGCTGCCCCCATCGCTGCCGCTGCTGCTGCTGCTGCTGCTAAACGAGCATCTAGACAGCAGCAATTGTGCCAGTCCGCGTGCTACTGCAGCAGCAAGGAGCAACTGCTGCTGCTGCTGCTGCTGCTGCAGCACAGCAGCAGCAGCAGGAGGAAAGGATAAGGGAATTAGACTAGTACACCTCCTGCTTCTCTTTTTTTGCCTGCCTCTCCTGTTGCTGCAGTTGCTGCTGCTGCTGCTGCTGCTTGCTGCTGCAGGTGCGGCACATCTGCAGACCCTGTACGAGTTATATACTCTTGGCTAGCTGTAGCTAGCTGCTGCTGCACCGTGGCTAGCTGAGCCTCCAATTGCTTGAGTGTCTCCCCTACCTGCAGCAGCAGCAGCAGCAACAGCAGCAACAGCAGCAGCAGCAGCAGTAGCAGAAGCAGTTGATAAGAAAAGGGAGAAACGCACACATATACTCACACACCCACCAAACCCTAAACCCTAAACCCTAAACCCTAATTCTTACGACTTGTTTATGTTGTTCAAGTGCATGTTTAACTTCTCCAACAGTTCTATCTACCCCGAACCCTATCCCCCCCAAACCCTAAACCCTAAACCCTAAACCCTAAACCCTAAACCCTAAACCCTAAACCCTAATTCTTACAACTTGTTTATGTTGTTCTAGTGCAGGTTTAACTTCCCCAACAGTTCTCTCTACAAGAACACCACCAACTAATCGATAACAACGACGTGAGGGTTCAAGGTCCTTGAATGCGTCCAGTACCAGTCTGAGCCCAAACCCTAAACCCTAAACCCTAAACCCTAAACCCTAAACCCTAAACCCTAAACCCTAAACCCTAATTTTTAAAAATTTTTTTTATTATACATATTGAGTATATATACATACATATAATCATTACCACAGGGTTTAATATCTAATATTATAACACATAAACCCTAAACCCTAAACCCTAAACCCTAATTACACCATCAGGTACACAAACAGATACGTGCTAATATTGCTAATGCTGCTGCAACATGCAGCAGCACCAGCTGCTGCAACAGCAGCTGCTGCAGCTGCTGCTGCTGCAGCATGAGAAGAAGATGTAAAAGTGTTGGTGTTGCTGGTTTGTGGCTGGGCCGATTCGTTATAGGGTAATAATTATATTGAGGGTTTATTAGGGTTTATTAGGGTTTATTAGGGTTTATTAGGGTTTAGGGTTTAGGGTTTAGGGTTTAGGGTTTACTGGTGGTCGCTTGAGTCCTGCTGCAGCTCCGCTATAGTATTATTTAATGCAGATCTTTTCTTCTCTAGATGCTGCAGCCGCTGCCTCAATTCATCTTCATTAGAGGGGCCCGGGGCCCCCCCTGGTTGAACCATTAGGGTTTAGGGTTTAGGGTTTAGGGTTTAGGGTTTGGGTGTGCCCTTC
>NW_013566711.1:0-18020 GCF_000499605.1 Eimeria maxima | reverse complement strand
TACCCAGCCCTCTATACTTATGAATCACAACCAAAGTATATTATGTAATACGGAAATTCAGGCACTAGGGACTCCCTGGTTTGTGCAGGAGTTTAAGAGCCCGAGCGAGCGCTCGTTACTCGGCATGGATTCGGTTGGCAGCAGACCTCGAGCACAACGAACCACCATTAGTAGTGCATACTTTAAGAATGTATTGCCTTATATTTTAAGGTATATATTGAGGTATGCTGGTGAGGAGTACAACCAGCTAGTGCGACCCCTCCCAGCGCCACTCCCCTCAACGTGATTCACGCACGCGGACGGCTAGCAACTAGAAGTGTTTAGCGACATTCCTACTTCTGCATTCTTAGATATCCAAAACGGCATGTCATGATTGAAGGCATCAACGTCTGAGCACCAGGAGTTCGGCGAGTCAGCAAGGGACAAGGAAGATACGGTGGTGACGACTGCAGAACCTGCCGTCGGTCACTGTTGCCAACGCCTGCAGGATAATGGGCCTTTATTGTTCCGTAAAAAACAGCGCAGTCTAGCCTTGGAGCTTATCTTCAGGATAGGCGTCGCCGCGAGTCAGCAGGCGGTGTCACTAACAGGGGAGGTTGCTTCTCCCAAGTTTGGCTCCCAGTTTAAGCCGAAACACAGCTCGTGCAGCTTTGTCTTGCTGCCGAAGTACCTCATCACGGATCAGCCTTGCACAGGAGATCCGCAGCTGCTCCCCAGTGCTTGTAGGTTGAGATACTGTAAAGTGTTTCGCATCTGGTTTCCTCACTGACGGGAGACCGAGTTAGGCAGGGGTTTTACATACTGCAGCTCCGTTGCCTTTAACAGTTCCACCTTGCAGCGATCTATGGAAGAGGAAATGGTAAAGGAACATGGAGGGGGCCGGGGCCACCCGTCTCCTCGAAGCTGTTCTCCGACTCTGCAAGTAATGGGACGAGACACGCCGGTTTTGGCAGTACAGGGACGCCGCATTGGGAGGAGAGGCGACGACTCACCCCCGGAGCCCGATGAGGAAATTCGGCGGCTGGCGTCGATGATCACGCGACAAGCCTCACGTGGCTTTACGGGCGAGACTTGGTGGGACACAATTGATGAGTGCACGTCTGTTTGTAATTGACGGCTCGCTAGATCCTTAATGCTGCAGAAAATGCGTATGTAGGTTGTGCGGCTTGCTCATTGCTCAAGGCACTCTACTGCCTTCCTGAACAGAGGAATCAATCGACTGATTGCCCATTTGCCCCCTTCATGCCGTTTTCTGTTTGTTCTTACAGGTACGACTTTGACTTGCCGCTAAACAGGACTGACCCAATTGTCATCTTGCACTTTAACGATGTCTACAACATTGATACCAGAGAAGACGGGTCTGGTGGCGTCGCTCGATTTGTTACTGCAATGCAACGCTTCAGTCATTTGCACCCCTTGGTGTTCTTTTCTGGTGAGGAGTTGCTGCTATCTTGTAGAGGAAGGCTGACTTGCTTGTGCAAGAACAGCCGAATGCTTCGCTTGTGAATGCGGCACTTCTGGGTGTAGGGCGCTACGCCATCGTAGCACCTGTTACGGTTGTGTCAGTGCCAGCCAGGAATGAGAAGTATTGCCTCCTCCCAGAAGTTGAGTGGAAGAAGAGAGGCAGGTAGTAGGGAGGTCGTAGGGTGTACTGTTTTTAGGCGACCTCGCTCCTTATGATGTCTTACCAGCTTCCGGTTGTTTGCACCGCAGGAGACGCTCTGAATCCCTCATTGATGAGTACGTACATGAAAGGGCGCCAGATGATTCCTTTTTTAAACCTTCTCAAGGTGCACACCGCTTGCCTGGGTAACCACGACTTTGATTTCGGCATTGACGAACTGGAATATACAATTGGTTCGTGCAATTTCCCTTGGCTGCTCACAAACGTGTTTGCAAGGTCCTCGTCTGATGACCTACGCAAATTGGACAGATACATGCACGGAAAAGAAGATGAAAGCCAGCACAGTAGAAACTGCCCTGGAGAAGGGCTCCAAGAAAAACGTGGGACTAGCGAAGACGAGTCCCTCGCGGCTGATAGCCAGACTGCTGATCCGTTTGCTGGTGACTACACTGTTCTTCCTGGAGAGCCCATCGCTAATGCTTGGAAATATCGTCTTTTTGAGTGGCAGGGAGTCCGCATTGGCGTCATTGGCCTGGTTGAACGAGGTGAAACAACATTTCAGCTTTCCGTTTTGCGAGCTCAAACCGTGGCACGGACCAAGCGTCATGTGTCTTTTCCATGCTTTTATTGCGGGTTTGCTGGGCGTTGCGAACTCAGAATGGCTAGATACTTTGGCATGCATCAGCGCCGACGACGTGGTGTACGTAGACTACGTGTTGGCGGCAAACCGGATGTGCCGGTTCTTGAGAGCAAAGGAGTGCGAGTTGATCATAGCTCTGACGCACATGCGGGCACCAAATGATCAGCGCCTTGCCGAGATGGCTCCAGATATTGACATTATCCTTGGCGGTCACGACCACGACTACTATGGACTGCAAGTGATAGGTCTGTCACTGAAGGGGCGAGGCACTCCACATAGCGCGCACAGGGGATCCCTCTCGCTGCTGCACCACTTCCTCTCCCTGTGGGTGGTGGTAGTTGTAGGTGGTTGGCTCGTAAAAATGTGGCAGTGTCCCTGATAACCTTGGCAGAGCCCACAGCAGATAACCCAGTGCTGTCTTCGCAACACACTGCTTGTTGTTCAGGTGGCACGCCTGTTGTCAAGTCTGGTACGGATTTCCATGACTTCACCGCTATTGCGATCTTCCCAGGAGACTCCTCCCCCCAGCCAAATCTGCTTGCAACTGCACTGATTGACGATTCAGGGAAGCATGTGGGGGCAGCTGCCATCGCAGCTGCTGCTGTGGCATCAGCTCCGAGAGTACTGGATGGAACCGACCCACCTCCAGAAGCTACAGCCTCCGCGATAGCTGCAGCTGTTGCTGTGGCCCAGGAGGCGTCAAGCAGTAAAGCTGAAGAACTGAGCCCAAGCGAATTGGCGTCGCAGCTGCTACATGCGAAGGGAAGAGTAATCCCCGATAACAAACCGGGGCAGGGCGGTACAGAAGAACGTCATTTGTTGCTCAAGCCTGCCCTTCCAGCTCAGTCACAAAGTAAACGGCAATGCAGTGTAGTCTTTGCCAGCTGTAGCTTTACGCAAGTGCCTTGCCAACATACCTCGTTCCAGAAGTTGCATGCTCAGGCGAAGCTGCTATTGTATTCTGTGTTCTTAGGCCACTTGAAGCCGTCAGACTGCCCAGGTGGCGTCGTTGTTGTTCCGAAGATTCTGGGAAAGTCTTTAGTCCAGTGGGAACGTGTTCGAGTAACGCCCAGTAGCTTTGCAAAGAACAAGCACGTAGAGCTCCTTGTGAAGAAGTATGAACGCCACATAAAGCAGCAAATGCGTAAAAAACTGGCAAAACTGGGCGCTGAGCTTGAGACGAGGTTCCGAATTATCCGCACTCAAGAGAGCAACTGCGGCAATTGGCTGTGCGAGCTAATGCGCAAGGAGTGCAAGAGTGATATTGCCTTTATAAATTCGGGTAGGGGGTATTCAGCACTTAGAAATCACATAGGTTTTATGATGTGAGGGCTCAAATGATCGGCAGGTCCAGGCAGTTGCAATCGAAAGCGCAGCCGCTAACGAGAAGCTGTACACGGGTATACTTTCTCCCTTCGTGCTGCGGCTGAGTGGCGCAATATACTCGTGATGGTTTTGCTCACAGGGACGATTCGGTCTGATTGCGTCTTTAAGGTGGGAGACTTTCGTTACGGGGACCTGGCAGCTATGCTGCCAATGGCAGACGAAATAGCTGTTGTCAGCTGTAAAGGCTCTGTGCTTCTAGCGGCCCTGGAAAATGCAGTATCGCAGATTCCTAAGACGGAAGGTCGGTTTCTGCAAGTCGCTGGGATTAGGTTTGAATTTGACAGTAGCAAACCAGCTGGGAGTCGCGTGATCAGGGAAACCGTTAAGGTGGCACCCAGGGGAAGTTCTCTCCAGTCTTCTGATGGGCAAGCTGGTCTAGGACGTTTTGAGCCATTGGACGAAAATGCAGAGTATACGGTGGCGACGAAGTCGTACGTATTACAGGGTAAGAGACCTTGGGGTACAGCATTGGAATTACAAGCGCTCAAACGATATCCACATTCACCACTACTTCATGGTTCATCCATGATATTGCCATCGGCCGGTAAGGAGCTTCCACTATGTGGAGTTGTGGTAATGTCTTCTGTGTATGTGGTGACTATGCCCTTCTGTGCATGTAGGTCGTGACGGGTTTACAATGATGACGAGCTGTCCAGTGGTTGTAGAGGGTGAGCGTTTGCCCCCTCTGCCGACGCTCGTGCGGAATGCCTTGTCGTTAACTGCCATGGCGAACGGTCTGAAGAGACCGCATTCACGCGTCGTATCTCGTCAGCTATCGTGTTTTACGAGCCTTCAACAGGACCAGATGCTTTCCGAGTTCGGATGCAAGAAGGACATGGACGACGAGGTGGTCCTCGCTCCAAAATGTGACGGTAGAATCGTAGATAGGAACCAACAACCCATGTAATGTGCAAACACTGCGGAAATAGTGCTCCTTAGCCACGAGTACTAATGCTGCTCTGCTGGTCGCGTGCATCTGCAGATTGCATCCGTGGCTAGCACACGTGCAGGAACATTGAACTTTTTTTGCGTTGGCCAAGCAGTGGCTGCAGGGCGGTGTCGGCGGATCGTCAGGCCCACACACGTCTGACCCGACCGAACTGCGAACTTGCCTGTGCCTCCGTCGTGCAGCACGTTGGCACGCCTCATTCATATGGTAGATGGTTTCCTCACTAGCCTAGCGTCACCTTCGTTTCTCGTAGCTCCTTTAGTTCGCTTGCCATGCTTTGACGCGACAAGAGCAATAAGCCGACATTCCGATGCCTGGTGGGTCACCCACACTCATTTTTTAAAAACGGTAACAGCATACGTCCCCGAGAGCGTCTCGACTCCTGCCAGGCAACACTTCAACAAGTAATGGCTTGACATTTTCGTTGTGAGAGTAGTATGGACACCCCTTAAGTTCGACAAAGCTAACAGCAGTATCAGGCAGCCCAGTTTAAATGCCGCCAGTAGGAACACGGGAGGCGCTGCTGCAAGGCGGGAACCAATGCCTGCATTTAACGGTTGGCATCGATCAAACACACGAAACAACATGATGGATTGCGAAGTAAGTTTTTGGTTGGTCAACGGGAACGAAAAACAATAATAGCGAGTCGGGAGCACTGATGCTGGCGGATGGCGTAACCCAGAGGGAGAAGAAGCACACATCCTGCATACCCTTGCGCCGGCCCCCGCAATTAAGTTTCGTCCAGAGCTTACTACGTATGCGCACCTCTTGCGGGCCTGAAAAATGCAAGGGACGTTGCACCGGACTACTAACAGTTGAAAACATCGTTCGCTGCGAATAGGTGACACAGCTTCAACTCGTGAGCTGTTCCTCAAGCTCTTCCGCCAGACCCCGTGCCATCTGCATGTCTTGGCGAGCGCCAACGGCTGTCTCTCTGTCTTCTGCACGCCTTCGGCGGCGCCTCTTAGAAGTAGAGGGGGTAAATATAGAATCGGTTTCCTGTGCACGTTTCCTTGTGTAGATAGAGCACCTCAAACAGCGGAGAGAAAGGCGTCGGGAGTTGGCTTGATTGGTACGAGCACTTCCTGCAATCCGCAGGGTGGATGCACCTGTTTCTGCTTGCGAAAGAACTTCATCTGTAGCGCATCTGTTGCGTTTACCAAAGCCAGTTACACGTTGACGTTCGCAACTGCTGCTAGACGCCAAAGGTTCCTTATCAAGTGTCAAAGCCTCGACCCCTGCCACAATAGGTCCCTTGGCGGCCAAACAACCAGAAGCCCCTGACCCTCTACCACAGGACAAAGTTGGAGGAAGGGAATACGCGGTACTGGAGACTGAGGTATCTCCTGTGTGGGCCTGGGGGACAGGCGGTCTGTGCCCTTGAGAGTCGCTTGCTAGACGCCCTAGTAATTCATGCACAAGCAAATCAGCTGCAGCCACCGAAGCCGCCGATGCTCTCCTTCCAGCTGGCCCACGGCTGGAAATCAAAAACTGTCTTGAAATCGAGGAAACAGTGACAAGGTCACTGTGGATAGCAGGAATGACTAGAGGACCCCGTCGCACAGTAAAGCCTAAGTTGCGTGCTAGTTGCAACAACCGGTGCCTCCGTTGAGATGTCTGCTCCTCTGCCACTGCGAACACTTCAAGCCGCGGCAGCCCCCGAAGCAACAGACGCAGCGACGCTGCATTTCCCCGAAGGTGTTGCACAACGCAAGTACGCAGCTGCGGCAGCAGCTGCGACAATGCAGCCACGGCTCTATGACAGTCCCAGAAGCACCAGCTACGGCTGCATCCAAAGTCAGCCTCCCTTCTTCGCTGGGCTCTACGCCTGCGCCTTGCTGCTTCAGACTCGTTGGCCTGCCGCAATTCGCTCACACCTGGCGGAGGATCCAATGTGTACGACGCTGAATCTGTCACATTTAGTTGCAGGAGTCGCCTCAGGGCTACAAGTCGCTGATGGTGGCTCTGGAGCCTCCTCAATCGCTCAAGGTCTTCGCTGAACCGATGGTAGCGCTGTAGCTGATGGTTCTCTTGCGGTGCTGAGGTATTCGAGGAATGGCTGATGTTAGCCGCAGCGAGTGATTCTAGGCGTCTCTGTAACTGCTGGAGCTGGTGCCGCATGCACATCACTTCACTAGTAAGGCGCCTTCGAGTCTCGTCATTCTCGCGCTGCAGGTACCTTTGAGGGCCTTGGGTAGTGTCTCCAAACAGCTCTTGGTGAGCGGCAACGGCAGAAGACAGCCGTCTCAATCGTCGACGCCGCGCGCTGTATTCTTCGTAGAGCCGGCGTTGGCGTGCAAGCAATCGGATAGCTTCGTTGTCCCGCTGCTTCTGTGTACGCTGCATCCAAAGTTGCTGTTTTCGCTTCAGCTGCTGCAGTCTTTCTGCCTTTCTGTTGTCAATAATGCGCCGCCAAGCGCAAGAAAGGAACGGATTCACAGCAGAAGCAGCTGACAAGGCAAGACGGACAAGCACCCTTGCATCGAGGGTGTATACGTGCAACTCCCTGAGAGAAGCAAACGGGGAACCTTCGAGTGGTGAAAAACTTCGAGGAAGACTCAGCACTTCTAACAGGCGGTGCGCCTCCTCATCAGAGTTTTCGGTGTTTCGAATGACTCGTAGCTCGTGCGACGCCACGAGTGTCCGGGGCGTTGCAGCTCCTGTTCCGCCAAATAGACGGCCTTCGTACCGTAGAACCTGCAAATTACGGGCCCCTCCCCCAGCCAAGAATGAGTCAAAGTCATCATCTCCACGCTGCACCTGCAAAAAAATAAAGGGCGGACAAGAATGCCAATGTTTATATCGTATGTTGCGATGTATCTAAGTAAGCCTTTTACCGACGCCTGAGGAGTCAGGGGGTGTGACGGGCGGTGTGTTTAGTCTAGACAAAACAGAGTTACCTGAAGTTCTTGAAGATTGGGACACGAAAAGCTTGGCGTGAAGAAGAGAGAAGTGCCGGTGTATTTCCTAATATGCAGAGTGACCTCCGGGTAGCTTCTAAAACTCGGGTTTCCGTCCTCCTCTGTTTCCAGGGGAACCAGAGGAGGAACCCTAGACCGCCGCCGGGAGGGATTTAGGCAGGGGTCTCTTACGCAAAGCCTTTCAATGTCAGTTAGCGTAGCAACAAACCACGCGATGGAGTCCGAGTCGCCTTCTGTGCTTAGACTCTGCAGTGACCCACACTGCGGAAGCGGCTCTGCCAAGTAGGGAAGAAAGCTCGAGTGGCACTGCAAATGTTTCAGCTGTCCAAACCTCAGGCCAAACAGGGGCTTCGCGCTACTACCATCTCGTCTCAAAGCGTCAATAACTCCTTCGGTTGAGCCACAGCTGCAGACACCTGAATGCGGTGCGTAAGGAAGCTTCTTGCTAATTGGTGGATGAATCTCTGCATCAACAAGCTCCTTAGCACAGCCACAACCCTGCCCCACCACACAGTTCAGGTCCTGGTGAGCTAGTTGCCATCGCTGCTGCCTACTTGAAGTGGTGCGACGCTGCCAGATATCAGCAACTGTACGTGCAGCAAGCTCTGCGATTCCCGCGCTGACGCCTCCAGCAGCTGCTGCAGTCGACGACGCACTACCTGACCAAGTGAAAGCGGGGTTGATGGTCTTCATGAGATTTGCAGGGTTCATAAGTGGGTGGGCACGATGAACAAGCAATAAGCGCTGAAGAGCCTTGGTCGCTACAGCCTCAAAAGGCAGCATGTGAAATGGCTGTGGATGGGCGGCCGTTCCAGCCCCTAGAAATGCCGCAAGTGGGGGGGCCGTCCCTTTTACATCCAGCGCACGGAGGCTGCGTCCGTAGGTGCACAGGTATGCCCACAGAAGCGGGAAACCTGGTATTGGTTTGCTGAGAACTGAACCCCATGTTTCGGGAAGCCTTAACTCCTCGAGTCTTGGCAGCAACAAGAAACTCAACAGCAAAAAGTCCGCAGACCTTGCGACCCGAAGCTCCGGCAACAGTACCAGCAGCAGCTTTTCCTCAGAGCCCCACGCACAAGGAACAACACAGCACTCGTTTGGGCAGTGCCCCATGTGACGGCAACCATCTCCTGTTGCTGCGCATAGACCCGCTGCTGCAGCAAAAGCACTGTCTGAAGCCTCGGATGCTAGCGCTGCATAGTTCGCCATTGCAGTATAAACCGGCTTGTCACCTATTGTCGGCTCGCTAGCACTTCCTGTTGCTGTTCGTCCGACGAAACCGGCAGTGGGTGCAACCGAAACCGGCAAATCACATGATTGTGGAAGAGTGAATACTTGTGGATTTAGAATGGCATCAGCGGCCGCCAAGGCCGCAGAAAAAAATCCCCCACAAACAAGTCTCTGCTCGCATTTAGCCCTTCCAGGGACAGCTGCTGCTGCAGCTAGAGATCGCACCCTTGTCGATGGGTCTACCGGCTCAATCGCAGGGCCATTGACCCCTACAAGAGCATTGCCCGCAGTGGAAACTGAATGCAGCAACGATTCATTCAAAGGACCTACAGTGTAGCTGCCGTGCAGCTGCCGGAGGCTGTGACCGCTGCGAAGCAAAAAGTACAACAGCTCTTGCAGCGCAGCCTCGGAATTTCCTGCCGATGAAGATACTGTCCGATGCCCGCCAGACCCCGATATGCGATCAGCCCACTCTTGTAGAGCCATCGTCAGATGAGTGTAGTCGGTGTGTCCCTGCTGTGGTTGGTGCTGCCGAAAAGGTTGCTGGTGCTGCTGTCGTTGTCGTTGCTGTTGCTGTCGAGCCGGAGCATCCCTGTGGGGAGACGCCGTGTTGGTCGTGAGATTTAGCTCCACCAGGTTGGGGCAATGTATCACCTTCAGCAACCGCCAGCTTCCAGTGGCGAGGGTCCTAAGCCGTGGTAATACTAGACGCACGCCTTCAAATTTGTGCCAAATTCTCAACGCAGTTTCTGCAGCAGTAATGCAACAGCAGCAATTTTTTATGTCTGCGATTCTGCGGCGAAGCTCCCCTTTATGGGGTCCTTCGCAGCTGCCCTTCGCAATATCCAAGCTACATGGGAGGGCCATGCATTCGCTGTCTTGCATACTACTCCTATTTCGATACCGCCTGTGTTCTGAGGTCACCATGTGCAAATCCCGTTGCTGCTGCTGCTGCCGTTGCTGCGATTGCTCCAGCAGCCTGCTAGTATCTGCCGCACCCTCTGATATGGAAAAAGTGGTTTGTGAAGGGCCGCATCCCAAGCGTTCTCGCAACACCTGCGCCATTGCTACCAGCATACCGCACGGTTGAGGATCCCTCTGGGGCCGTTCTATCGGCAGGCTCGGGTCCCTGCGCAGTAAGTGAGAGCCTACAGCGGCCTCAAGTGCCTGAGCTGTGGAGATATATGCGTCCCCCAAATCCTTCGTTTGCTGGATGCAAGATTTCCAATAAGACGGCATTGCTGCAAGAGCTGTCAGAGTAGCATCGGCCAGCTCAGCTTCCCATATTTCCAGAGACGTCAGTGTTTTTGCGCTGCGCTGCACCACGCCAGCAAACGCGTCCCCCAGCATCCTTGCAGTTAGCGGACACCCAAGAGATATGCTGATGGATCGAACATCGGAGAGCTCCCGGAACAACGACCGAAGGAATAAAAATTCAGGATATTCTTCGTTTTCAACATCCATAGGGATTACGTATCCTATCACTAACTTCGCGTGTCGGCTGTAAATCGCAATGGCACTGATGTAGGCCCGTACTGCTTCCGGCGGCAGATGTCGGAAGACAGGAGGGTATATACGAAGGGTTGTGTCTGATTGACATAGGCAACTTCTGACCAAACCGAGCCATCTTCGGCACACGACAGATCCTACCTTAATTCTCTCGTGTTGTGGCAAAAAACGCAAAATAGAGGCTACGAGAACATCCGGGATGTTGGATATTGGTGAAGGCCTGCAGCAGCTGCTGCTCCCATCCTCGCTGCAGCTGCTGATGCTGCTGCTCACTGAATTTACGTTATCCCTAGGATTGCTGTCATCTGAAGGTTCATCTTCACTACTGCTACTGCGGTTTCCGCTGGTTCTGCTGCTATCGCTCATGCTATTGCCTTGCCACGCATGTATCAGTTATGGTATTGTTGCCGTTTCTAGAACACCTGTTCTTCCTTCTGAAACAGTACCCAAAAAGTCCTTGGTATGACCTCAATGCTGCCTCAGTCGTAATTTCCATCAGGTCAACTAAGCTGACCAGCTCCGCAATCGTTAACTTGCTACCCAGGCAGCTGGTGGGGCAGTGGGTCCTTTAATTAGTGTGAGTTGTTACAGAGACGGAGACAGCAAATCCTCTATATGGGATGGAGGATCGGGTGGTCCTGGATCTGCATGTCATCCCTCAGATTTACGGACGCAATATGCCCCCTGCACTTTACACAAGTTCCTCAGTTCAAACCTTCTTCAGAAGCCGTTTCACTTAGTGACATCCCGTAGAACAGCATAGTGTTGTGCTCAACGACGCTGGACAGATACTTGACTCGCTCCGGTTGAGTGACCTGCAGCTTGTCGACGACAGCCGCAGAAGTACTACCGTTAGACAACCATGATGGAGCCCCAAGAAGTGAAGCAACGCGCATGTTCATCAGCTTAGAAATATGAGAGTACGAATGCTGCAGTGCACAGGCACTACAATGGAACTCCAGTGGAACCTCCTGTGGTTGGGCTTTGTGAAAAAGGAAGGTGTATAACACCAACGTGCTTAAATGTTAGTGGGAAATTTAGGTACACCGGCCCAGGTTGCTCGGCAGTCTCACTGGGATTGGGGCTGGATGGGCGCCCTGTGGCGTTGCTGAGAGAACGACCCTCGGCTGGACCGAGAGGAGTTCAGTTCTTGGATTCCGGATTTCCCATAAATGGACCTAGAACTCAAAATATGTTTTAAATTGTGTTATCGTGTTTATTTGGGCGTAATTAGCCAGGAAGAGCTGAGTGTAGCTATTGGAACTGAGTTTGCACCAAGTTGAACTACTTGGGAGTCATGCATAGAGCAGTTAGGTCAACTGTCACTGCAAATACCCTTGCGGTCTAGCGTCGTCGGCAGTTTTCGAGCCAGATGCTGAATTTTTGGCGCTGCCGCCCTGTGCTGCCTCCAGGGAAAGCCTCTCCGGAAGGTGGCAAGAGGCCACAACGTAGAGTAAACCAGCATCTGTGTGTACAGTAAGCAAAGAGTGGAATGCCATGAACAGAACGTTGACTAAAACACACTGGAGCCAGCACTCTCATGTCAAAGTTTCAGGGGCTGTTTGCTCTACCGCCATTGGGGTGTCGACCAATGGCATATAAACACACGATAGTTACCAACGTGAGTCGGGATTCGCCACATAATTGAATATATGCTCGCTAATTCCAAACATAGGTTCTTTTGTATCTCCAGAAAGCGTATAAGTGCCATGTGTATGCGGGCCTGCCCCCGCAGGAATTGTGTTACTTCGACCTTTGTCAATTTTACCAGGCACACGCGAACAGTTCACTGACTTCTGCATGGAATGCAAACTCTTGCACATAGCATGCCCTACAACACCCTATCGGACCTCAACAGCCTTGTAGATCCAATAAGGCCGAGACGGAACCCAATGTGCTGTGAAAGGTAGCTTTTGTGTCGGGCGTGTACAACGTAGGCACCGGCACATTAGATCAAGCTGCAATATGCAACCACAAGGCTAAAGTAGTACGAGTGTCGTGAACAAGCCTAGAAAGCGTGCGTATCGTGACAAAGAAGTATCGGCTTGCTGCATAATCTAGTCTGGAACCCCTGAAGGCACCTAGTGTGTGCGCAGCGGCTAAAGGTGTAAGGTAACAGGACTACACCTGAACCTGACGGCCGAACCAATTGAATCAAATCAAGACGCAGAAAGGTTATGTTGCCTATGGCGGGGGAAAAGATGCTGTCCACCGTTCCGAAAGGAACGATTGGGTACTGCTTGCTACTCCAATCAGTGCCAGGTGCTCCCCTACGCTCGAACACCACTCGACAAAGCCGCATGGCCGCGGTGATGCTGCGGTCATGTCACACAGCAAATTGTGTAAGGTTAAACTCACCCATCAGCCCGAGCAACCAAGGCACTAGGACCATCGGCCCAATACGGCAGCCGTCCTACTGTGTGGCCAGTTAGGCAGCAAGAGGCTTCCGGCCTTATCATCACTGCAAAATCGTATGCTCCAACGGACGTAACACATGTCGTGTCGTAGCATTTCCTTTCGTCGCTACACCTTCGAGCACGCATGGCTCTACGGAAGCGCCACAAGCTGGCGCCGACATTCCGCACAACAAACCGGATAAATGACCGAATTGGGACGCTCTGTATAGGTGAAACGGTCTGCAACTTCCACGAGAACACCGTAATGGAACCCCACAGTATGCAGAAACGGCAATGCTTCCTCAAACCGCAACGGCAGCCGCCACGCGGTCCCCACCAAAATTCTCACAAATGGATTTTGGCAGTTTCAGCTGTGAGCTTCTCCAAGATACCAACGAGGAAACGCAATCTATGAGCCAACAGCCCGGGTGCGCTTCGTCAAAGTTGAAGAGGATGCACCAAACGGCGCCTCATCCAAATCTTTAGCCTTCTTGTCCACTTCCCCATTCGTTGACGTTCCAGGTTCCTCGGCACGACGCTCTTGGGCTGGTTGTCCGAGAGAATTGTAGTACTCGGGCCGAGAGTCAGGGTGCACCACTGCGAATCCATCGGAGAGCGACGCGCTGAACACTTCAGCTGGCATCGATTCAACACGCTCGTTCAAGTAGCACACCGCCTCTGGTACCCGGTGAAGAGGCACTCTGAATTTCGCAGCAAAACCAAAGTTGTGAACAGATGAATCTCATCGTCGTGGCATATGGCTATTTTTTCCATGCAGGAATAGAAGGCTTTAAATGAACCCGCAAGAAGCAGTGCCGTGCATGCTGCACAGAAGAGGAAACACCGTAATCAGTGGAGTAAATGTGCTGAAACGCACTCAAAAGTAACTGCCTGAAGCAAATGGAGATCTAGCGGGCGATGGTGTAGAACGTGTATTGCCCGCATCAGCTGCGATTCGTCTTTGCGGTGCCTCTTATCCAGGCAAGCCTTGACCCAGCGCAGCGCGCATGGAGCAACACAGAGGAAATCGTACTTGCAGTTGTTGTTCATGACGTCGTCTTCAAGAACACCAAAGCAACACAGCCGCACACACCGAATTTGCAAGGCTAGTACACTGACACAGGAACGGTATACGCAACGCAGGTCAAGTGAAAAAAGGGCTCGAACTCACGAGGCCCTTTCTTCTCCATGGTGAGGAAGTAATACGCTGTCCAAGTGTCCATGACGAGGTGAGGCAGTAAGTAGAAGGTGCTAACCAGCAACAAATTTCCCCTCCACAACGACACCATCAAAGTAAAGCCGACGAAGAGTGTCAAGAATAGTGGCGCCAAACAGGCAGACCAGCCAGGGAGACGTGGAACTGCTAGCGTTGCAGTATATAGAAAGGGCCTGAAAATCAGAGGAAACAACGAGATTTCGGTGTTTCGCTGTCTCTTCACTGCTGGAAGCTTTACTTCCACTTTTGTATTATGCGGCTGGAGATGCTGTGCAAATCGTCTGAATACAGGAGATTAGTCAGGGACTAGTACCTCAGTGCCGGAGTTTCTCCAGGCACATTGAATCGCTTTCTTTGATACGGGATCATGAGGAGGCCGCATATGAGACCACCCACGAGGTCAGAAAGTAATGTACTCGCACTGAATGTGCCGTTCGCCGCCACGAATGCGTGCATCAGCATGGAGAAAAACAGTGTGCCCAAAACGGCGCTGCTAACGATAAGGAGCAGTGGAAGCAGGACGTATGGAGAAGCCTCCACAAGCGCTTGGGGAGCTGTACTTAGCCGTGATGTACAAGCCGAGTAACACCACCACGTGAGAAGATATGCCCCAGTTAGCAACAAGAGGTCGAAAAATAGGCTCCACTGAGGACAAAAACACAGCTTTCCAAACAACAAAACCTCTGGAGGGTGGGCAGCTTCCCCGACGCATTTTGGGTTGCAAAAATACACACCCTTCGCGGTGTAGCCCGCAGCGCCCTCAATGTGATATTCCTGCAGGGCTAGTGTATACACACCAGAGACTGGAGCGTGCTCGTGTGCGCACTCTTGACGCGGACGACTTCTCGAAGGCTGTGCACCGCAGAGAGAGCCTCACAGTTTTTGCGGGCCTCTGCATCCCTTTGCTGTCTTACAAGGGCCTGCTGCTCCCGTTCAGCCTTCAGCATCTTCCAGGTGGCAGTGGCGCGTCGGCGTTCCCACGCCAATCCCAGCCACGCGCAGACGTCAATGAACTACAGAAAATACGCACTCAAGTTAAATCTAGATCAATCAGAGCAGAAACCTACAGCCGAAGTTCTAACTTGCAATTTTCATGCCGTGGCTTACCAGCTTGCTGGGATTGTACTGGTCAAAAATCCCTCCCTCCGATGCTGCATAGTCGTAGGGATACTTGTGGTGCCAGTCATGCCAGCCTTCGCCTACGGCTACTAGAGCCGTGAAGCAGCTCTCGCAAGGATTACCTTCCACTGTATAGCGCCTGTCACCCCAAATGTGGGCAGTGCTGTTCACTGTCCACGTGGCGTGGAGGCAAATGCACCATCGCAAGCAGCCTGCGGTGCATAGCAGAACAAACAACATCGGAAAATAAAAAACGGCATGTGCCCGTTGACATGGACATTCGAGGAAAATGCTCCGCAGGTCCTTATGTGGGTGTTTGTGTTGCCCACCAAGCACGAAGAAGCCCGACCAAAAGTCGTTGTACTTGTAGTGTGCATAGATAGCGGGCATTACAAAGCACCAGAATTGGTTCCACCACGGATCCAGTCGGTGTTGAAATCGGACGAAAGGATCCTGAAGAGGAAACACGTGGCTGTCTTCTGGTGTAGATTACGCAAGCGCAGTGCATTCCATTAAAAAAATGGAATGACACATTGCCATCCAGCGGGCCAAAACTGGTCATACACACACAGTCCGCTGCCAGCCTGGTGCGGTGATGCTTACAGCCAGTAAGTCATCGAAACTCAGCTGACTCCCGGCATCCTTTACGGATTGAGGCTTCTTAAGCAGCAACCATCCCACGTGTGAATAGAAGAAGCCCCGAGACGCATTATACGGGTCGCCTTCCTTGTCACTATTTTTGTGGTGCACGCGATGATCCCTGGCCTGCAAGCCACACCAAAACACAACTTGGAGCTACTCAAGTTAATTTACTTGAATGGCTGCGGGCAGGAAGTGAGCAACGGGGGTGACTACAACTGACCTCCCATGGAGTGTAAGGGTTACAATTTACAATCAATTATATGGTGGTGCGTCAACTTCGCACCCAGTGAAAGATAGATCCCTGATTGGCCAGAGACGTCAACAACATCAAAAAGCAACGAAGACCTGCGCTGGCCTTGTAGGCGCGATGTGACCACAGACGATGTGACCCACACGTAATGCCCAGACCCCCTACAAGGTAGAGCAACAATGTCTGCGGAACAGAACCCCATGAGCCACACCGCACACTCCGTCAAAAGCAGCAACTGGCGCAACAATTGCTGGAAGCGATGCCCTGCTCAGACGGTATGCAACGCGCATCTACACGGAAAACCAGAGTGTCTGCTGCCTATACGTACATCTGCAAATAACCGCCAGCACTGCTCGTGCATCACAAGCTTCACGAGACCAATAACAGCAAAGGCGTGGAAAAAAGTAAGAAAAGTCGCCTCTCCGCTTCGGTACTCCTTGCAGAAGGCATCAAGGTAAAACTGTAGGAAAAGGATTGCATGCGAAATGTACATTGCCAAGCACCTGCAAGAGCCATAATGCACACGCGGCCGCAACTCGATAAGCCCCGTACCGAAAATGAATGAAGTACGCATCTTTTGCTATCCCCTGTAGACAGTCAGTATCCAAACTCCAAAACATGAGCGTCCAACCGTTGGCCGAAGGAACAGTCCTTACAGCTTAGCATTGAAGACAGCGAGGGCACTTTGCTGGACTTCCGGGTGGTAAATGGCATGTGAACTGATGCACATGCCGAAGAACATCTGTGAGAGCTGGAGAAGCGTGATGTATGAGCGCAGGAACGTGAACAGCCTGCCAAACACCAAGGAAGACAGAAGGCAACCGTACGAGGTACGTGCTCTCGTATCAAGGGCTGCTCATCTGACTTCGGTGCGATGCGCTGTGCTAGTAGAATGCACGTACCGTTTGGTTACTGCAAACTCTGCAGCTGCAAAGTAGGCGTGAACGAACACCTGCACAGCCAAATTTGCTGCGACAAAGCCGTGCGCAAAAGGCACGTCCGCATAAAGTGCGTGCCAGCAGTACAGGGCAACTGCAACGCGTGCGTAACAGTGGAGGAAAGACGGTCGCCGTCCACGGAGAAACAGCAGAAACGTATCAAAGACCTCCACACCCTTTCCCAAACAAAAAATACAAACTACCAACCGCGTCAGTGGCGGGTACTTTGACGAGGGGAACGCAAACGTGCTAAACAGTCTCGGAGACGACCACATCTGCAAAGCCCGCACGCAGAGCCCTACCCACCCCCAAGGTATTGCATATCACAGAAATCTAAGGTGGAAATGGTAAAACATACATGCTAACTACGAACTGCGGTGAGTACCTACCAACGCGCAGAACCCGACGAAACAGTATGTACAAAGGAGAACGTTCCAAAGGCAAGTCACCGCCTTCAGGATCGGGCCTACGCAGGCTCGCTGATGTGAGGCCTGTTTCTGCTTTCCCACCCTATTGTCATGCATCCTTTGAAGAAACATAACCAAAGGAATGTACGCAAGACATACACCCCACACAAGGTGGCGGCAGCTCCGGCTAATCATTGGGGCCCTCAGTGGCTCTGCCCAGAACTCCTCCGTGAAAATGGGCAGCACCTGCTGCCACAAAGTGTCCAGCATCTTCCACCTTCAGTGTTCCTTGAAGCGCGAAACTGCTGCGTCAGGTCGAAAAGAAACGCCTGGATGCGGCGAGTTTCCAATGGGCAACAAATTGAGGGAAGGCGAATTTGCCCAGGCAGGAAACGATTGCACTGCAATACCAGCACAACGCACATACACGAGCGCTATCGCCTATGCTCCGTAATAATATTTCCAATGCAACAACCACTACCGATCCTGGGCTATCACTACACCCAATGTCATACAGATCGCCATATCCAAATAAGGTCTCTGTGGACCCAAGATGAAGTAAAATGAGCTATTATCGTGACTGGAGAAAAACAACGAGAGAGACGTCTGTGCTTCCTAAATGACTGGTCCACAGCCACTGCACCAGATGGCATGCAGACGGCGCGAAACTGCTCATCCGGCCACTAGTTCGCTTGAACCGCATGGGAATGTGTCAATCCGAATGCATAAAGCATGCCTTTTGTTTAACGTATGATGCGAGTCGCCCCCTTCCCTCCCCCCCCCTCCCGGGGGG
>NW_013566710.1:10000-12500 GCF_000499605.1 Eimeria maxima | reverse complement strand
CTGCTGCTGCTGCTGCTGCTGCTGCTGCTGCTGGTTAGGGTGTTGTTGGTGGTAAAGGCTTAGTAGATGTTGGGAAAGAGGAATTGGTGTGGGGTTTGCTGCTGTTGCTGTTGCTGCTGCTGCAGGTGTTCCTGTTGCTGCTGCTGCAGAAGGAGCAGCAGGAGCAGCAGCAGCAGCAGCAGCAGGAAGGGGGCAGAGGGCTTCTCTCTCTACTGGCACAACAGCAGAACAGCCATTAGGATGTGCACCCATCCATAGTTCTGCAAATCGCTGCTCCTGCTGCTGCTGCTGTTGCTGCTGCTGCTGCTGCTGCTGGGGTTTATAATTAACGCATGCAGCAGTAGTGTTTGCTACTGCAGCAACAAGAGAAGCAGCAGCAACACAACCCCAATCATAGTGTTGTACAAAAGGATGAAGACGAAGGACACGATCCTTATAAACAGCAACTCCCTGCTGCTGCTGCTGCTGCTGTTGCTGCTGCTGCTGCTGCGGCAGCTGCTGCTGAGGAGCTGCAGAGATGCACATACAGCACACGGGAAAGTTTCTGACAAATACAGCAAACCTCCGATGTGCTGCCTAGGGTTTAGGGTTTAGGGTTTAGGGTTTAGGTCATTGAGCCTTCGGAGGGTTTAGGGTTTATAGGATTAGGGTTTAGTGATTAGGGTTTAGAGGTTAGGAAGGTATCGAGCTTCTCAATAAGTGTGTATGGTTTAGGGTTTAGGGTTTAAAGTTTAGGGTTTAGGGTTTAGGGTGCGGTCGCTCTAGGGTTTAGGGTTTAGGGTTTAGAGTTTAGGGTTTTGAGGTTCTGCTTACACATTTTGTACAAAGGAGCTGTAACACGACCAGAGAGGGTTTAGGGTTTAGGGTTTAGGGTTTAGTAAAGAATAAAAAATAAAAAATAAAGAATAGTCAATAAACGCTGCAGCAAAACCCTAAAAGGCACAATCTGCACTGCACAGAGGGCCCCAGGGGAAGCTGGGGGCCCCATGAGGGTTTAGGGTTTAGGGTTTAGGGTTTAGGGTTTGACTCAACTTCCTCTATTTAAAGTTTATTTATTTGCAGAAATCCCTCCATTGTCATTTATTAATCATGCAGGTCGATCTGTTTATTGACTACTGCCTAGGGTTTAGGGTTTAGGGTTTAGGGTTTAGGGTTTAGAGATTAGGGTTTAGGGTTTAGGGTTTGAAGGTTTAGCCTTTAGGGTTTGAATTAAAAGTTTGAATTTTTCTTTTTGTTTTTCTTCTGCCGCTTCTCCTTGCCGACGTTCTCCCAAGTTTAAGGCTAAACCCTAAACCCTAAACCCTAAACCCTAAACCCCGATGAATTCTCCTACATCATCGTCTTCTGACTCAAGCGAGTGAAGTCCCAGCCTCAAACCCTAAACCCTAAACCCTAAACCCTAAACACCTGAGGTGTGCAGAGCTGTGAACTTCCCTTCCTCAGATTTATGAGTGTATTTGAGGGTTTAGGGTTTAGGGTTTAGGGTTTAGGGTTTTTGTTCTTAGGTATTGCGCACTTTAACCGCAAGCGCCGCATACCTCACACAGAGGGTGTCTTCGCCTCCTTCGTCTACATACCAGGTCTGCTGCTGCTGCTGCTGCTGCTGCTGCTGTTGCTGCTGTTGCTGTTGCTGCTGCTGCTGCTGCACTTTTTCCTATTGAGGGTTTTGTGCTGCGCAGTGAGCAAGAAGAAGATTCGTCAGCAAACGGAGGTTTGTGTTGAGTGTCTAGACTCTATCTGCTGCTCTTTGCTGCAGCAGCAGCAGCAGCAGAGGCAGCAGCAGCAGCAGCAGCAGCAGCAGCAACTGCAGCAGGAGAAGCTGCTGCGTGTACAGCCGTGGTACATTCGGCCCTCTACTTCTACATCTCCTAACAAGCGGTTTTGCAGCGAAGTGCAGCAGGAACAGCAGCAACAGCAGCAGCAGCAGCAGCAGCAGCAGCAACTGCAGCAGCAGGAGTATGCGCATGTGAGCTTATCGCGGCTGCTGCTGCTGCAGCATTATCTCCTTGATGCATTTGTTGCATCCTTGCAGACAGCCCTAAAGGATACACACAGGTACTAAACCCTAAACCCTAAACCCTAAACCCTAAATAAACCCTGTATAACACTAAGACTCAAGCAGCACTACTGCAGCAGCAGCAGCAGCAGCAGCAAAAGGAACAGCAGCAAAAGTAGCTCAAAAAGGCCACTGTGGTGCACGTGAGCCCCTAATCCCTCTTCATGGTATACCATCTATAGGTTTAAGGGTTTAGGGTTTAGGGTTTAGGGTTTAGGGTTTAGGGTTTATGTACAGTTTTTCAATATTATTTCCTGGTGATTGTATTTGTTTTTTAACAAATGAAAATTCTTCGCGTCTATTCGCGGGTTTACCTGCACAAACCCTTAATAATAATAAACAGGTAAGCAGCAGCAGCAGCAGCAGCAGCAGCAGCAGTAGCTGCAGCAGCAGCAGCAGCAGCAGCAGTAGCTGCAGCAGCAGCAGCAGCAGCAGCAGGATAGT
>NW_013566710.1:5000-7500 GCF_000499605.1 Eimeria maxima | reverse complement strand
GCAGCAGCAGCAACTTCTTCGGCCTCATGGGGCCCTCACTGTCCCCACCAAACAAGCGCGAAAACCCCAACATTTCAAACCCTCCGCTGCTGCTGCTGCTGCTGCTGCTGCTGTTGTTGTTGTTGTTGCTGCTGCTGTTGCTGCTGCCCCTTGTTGTGGTGATGAAATTGTTGCTGCTGTTGCTGCTGCTGCTGTTGCTCCTGCTGCTCCTGCAGATGTATTTATACTGCGCAAGAGGAGCGGATCTGCAAATGCTGCAGCAGCTGCTGCTGCTATTGCTGCTACTACTGTTGCTGCTTCTGCTGCTGCATGGATTCACAAGCTGCAGAAGGGAAAGATATCGAAAAAAGTCTAAGGATTAAGGTCTAGAACTGTAAACCCTAAACCCTAGACCCTGCTCGAATAATTAGGGTTTAGGGTTTAGGGGCCCCGAGATGGAGGCGTTGTGATCCTACGAGGGTTTACGAGGGTTTAGGGAATAAAAGGTGACATAATATATAAAAAGAATTATAAAACACCTTTTGGTAACGGTTCTAGGGTTTAGGGTTTAGGGTTCGAGGGTTTAGGGTTTAGGGTTTAGGGTTTAGGGTTCGGAGTATCGAACGCATGCCGGATCGCTCCGTTGCTTTTTTCTTGTTTCTTTGCTTCTTTTTTCTTCTTTTTCTTCTTTTTTTTATTTACTATTAATTAATAATATAATAAATATAATTAATTTAATTTAATTTATTATTTAGTGCATATAAATAGGCAAAAAGAAGAAAAGAGGAAAACAAGATCATCTACCTATGCGTTATCATTATTATAGAGCCTAAACCCTAAACCCTAAGCCCTAAGCCCTAAACCCTAAACCCTAGCAATATATTTCTTTTTTATTTATTTTATTTTATTTATTTTATTTATATTTATTTATTTTTATTTTTATTTCTTCCTTTTGTTTGCTGCTCTTAGCTATTGCCCTCTACTAGTTACTCTATACTAATACTTACTAGCAGCAGCAGCAGCAGCAAACAACTGGATCTGCTGCTGCTGCTGCTGCTGCTGTTGTTGCTGCTGCTAATAGCTGTAGATGCATGCGCTACCTGCCTAGCTAGCTGTACCTAGCTGTACCTAGCTAGCTGCAGCAGCAGCAGCTAGCTGCCGATATCTGCAGCTAGCTGCAGGTATCGGCTATCTTATCCATTGTTCCTGTTGCTGCTCCTGCTGCTCCTGCTGCTTGCAGCAGCAGCAACAGCAGCAGCTGTACCATCCTTTGGGTGTTTATTTAATATTTTGTTTAACAAAAAGAAGAAGAAGCAGCAAACGCTTAAATTAAAAAAGAGCAGCACCTGCTGCTGCTGCTGCTGCTGCTGCAGCAGCAGCAGCAGCAAACTAAAGAGTTTATTGTTGCGGTGTATATACACCTAAATGTACTATAGAAAATATATTTATTTATTTATGTATTTATAAATAAATAAATAAATAATAAAATATAAATGCATGCATGCATTTGCATGCATGTTACATAAACAAAATAGCTGCTGTAGTTATTGCTGCTAATGTTGCTGCTGTTGCTGCTGCTGCTGCTGTTGCTGCTGTTGCTGTTGCTGCTGCAGTTGCTGCAGCAGTATTCTGTATATCAACAATTTCTTCATCATAATCCTTATGTACACCTCTCCAGCTGCTGCCTTTGCTGCTGCTGCTGCTGCTGTTGCTGCTGCTGCTGCTGTTGGTGTCCTTGCTGCTGTTATCCTTACTGCTGCTGCTGCTGTTGCTGTTGCTGCTGCTGCTGCTGCTGCTGCTGTTATTAATCTGTGGCAGCAAATAAGATAATTGTGATCTAAGTGTACCATCTTGCTGCTGCGCGTATTGCTGCAGCAGCAGCATATTATTTATTTCTTGCTGCAGTATATAATTTAAGGAAAAAACATCTTTTTTTATTTCTTTTTTTATTTGCTGCTGCTGCTGCTGCAGCAAATTTAATGTATACACCCCAGCTAATGATGACGATGCATCCTGCAGCAAATCTGCTGCTTCTCCTTTTATTGATGATAAACGTTTCTCTGTACTCTTCTCTCCCTCTTCCTTGCTGCTGCTGCTGCTGCTGCTGCTGCTGCTGCTGCTGCTGCTGCTGCTGCTGCTGGTGGGGGTGGGGGTGGTGGAGGTGGTGCTGCTGTTGCTGCTGCTGCTGCTGCTGCTGCTGCTGCTGCTGAGGAGGGTATTAGCGAGGGGAGATATTATATGGGTAGATGCAGGGTGGTGCTGCTTCTGCTGCTGCTGCTGCTGCTGGTCATGATATTGGTGCTGCTGCACCTGCACCTGCTGCTGCTGCTGGTGTTGCTGCTGTTGCTGCTGCAGCGGCTGGTCCCCATGTTGCTGATGATGATGCTGATGCTGCTGCTGCTGCTGCTGATGGTCGTGATGCTGGTGTTGCTGATGCTGCTGATGCTCGTGGTGCTGCTGCTGCTGCTGCTGCTGCTGCGGATGGTCTTGATGCTGGTGCTGCTGGATGTGCGGCTGCTGC
>NW_013566709.1:0-18214 GCF_000499605.1 Eimeria maxima | reverse complement strand
ACAGAAGCTAGCCTCAAACGCAGACTCTAGTACACTGGTACAGTCACTCTAACATAGGCAGCAAACGTTAACGAGACCCCGTAGAACATCTAAGAAGCGTGGGCCATTCGACACTCCGTTAAGGACTGCCTAACCACAGACAGAAGCTAGCCTCAAACGCAGACTCTAGTACACTGGTACAGTCACTCTAACATAGGCAGCAAACGTTAACGAGACCCCGTAGGCGTTGAGGGAGAAGAACGGCACTAGCGGGCCAACCAGGGCCGAGGCGTGATGTGTGTATTACGGGAAGCTCCTGATGGCATTCCACTATCCCCTGAGTAGGGGGAGCATATAAAAGGTGAGAGAGGCTCCGCCTTCCTAGAGGTTGCAAAATAGTAGGGGGAGCATATAAAAGGTGAGAGAGGCTCCGCCTTCCTAGATGTTGCAAAATAGTAGGGGGAGCATATAAAAGGTGAGAGAGGCTCCGCCTTCCTAGAGGTTGCGGAAATCGAACGGGACGCGGAGAGAGTGGGGGGGCAGCTAGCGGTGGAGACAAGCGGCTTGGAGTGAACCAAAGGAATTCTGCCTAAGGCGAGCATAGGGACAGCAGAAGTCCGATAATCCTGCTGATGAGGGTGACGGTGGTGCTCTGCTGATGAGGGTGACGGTGGTGCTGCCTGAGGCGACACCAATGGAGACGGATGGTGTCGAGAAGCAGATACCGATGCTACGCAATGTCCTCCCGTTGCTTGACTACGCCACGTTGCATTAATAAGGGTGGGAGTTAACGCAGGCGTTGAATGTAATTGGTCCGAAGGCTGCTGAATATTTACAGCTGAAGGCGGCGGATGCCTCACAGTGGCCAGTGCCATACGCACGCGGATTAATCGTTTCTCATAAGAAGGGTAAAGTGGTGTGGTCGAGACTGTTACAGTCTTTGACTGGGCTTGTAGTGTATGAACTTTTGGCCCTGACCGCAATTGGCGTTTGTACCTTCAGCCGGATAGGTTGCGACTCTAGTTGAAAAGACGTCGTACGCGTATACGGTAGACCGCTCTTCTGCAGAATGGCAGAAGGGGGCCCCACTAAAGAGGTGAGCCAGAAAATCTGTGCAGGGCAGGCATACAGGATAATCGCTCGCCAAGTGACGGGCATGTTGCTAGAAGAGGTTGTAGCCATCCTATAACAGCCACCTACGTGGTAAAACGCACAGGCGAGCGTAGAGCGAGCGTCTAGCAGGCCAAGCCAATTGGACAGCACCTCATCGTGGCTTTACATAAATCCGGTAACTCGTCCCATGCATGAACGCTGAGGGGGACTTAGCTACGCTTATTGGATGCGATTCAATCACATCAGCAATCAAGCTCATTATGAATCAAACGCAGGGGCAGATTAGTTGGCTTCCTCGTGGGCTGAGGTTCAACTCATTACAGGATTGTGACACCGTAAATTGACCACCCTAGAGGCTGGGGGATTGATTCCCTAGAGCGCTCAATTTGCAGAGTTACAATGCAGTTATCGAATTGCCGGTCAGTTACATCCCCAGCTACCGTCTGGCGTGATCTCCTGTTGAGCCTGAGCATACGCAGTGTCGTGGCAGTGTGACTACAAACTGGGTTACGTCAGTCACGGTTGCATTCTTAAGTATTAGCAGTCTATCCTCCCCCGCACGTGAGAGTTGGACGGACGATAGACTGGCGGTACTCAGATGTAGAGTCCTCGAAGTACGATGAACGCTCAGCCTGTATGTGAAGCATGCGCAATAGGAAAGGCCCGAGCATTGTGAACGTGAGCCTGGGCAACTGTGCCAAGCGGCTGAGACGTTAGTCCTGCACGGCTAGTATTGAGTGGTTAAGGTTTAGGAGTGTGGAGAATGTGGACCTATTTGCTGTGGAGCTATTCAACAATTTCTGCTGGAAGTGATATTGGAAATGATGAGTTGCTGCGGGCCACCATGTTGATCGTCATGCCATTATGGCGAGGCGTAGGTTCCACAGTTGCTTCTGAAGCCAATTGTGATCTATCCTGAACTGCTTGCGTTCGATAACTGGCGAAGACTTTGGGTTCCACGTATATGGAGACTTTGGGTTCCACGTATATGGAGATCCGCCCCAAAGCATACAGAGATGTACAGCTGAAGATTCGCTTGGTGTTCAATATCGCGGTAGGGCGAATCCTCTTTTCATAGATGAAAGCGACGCCAAAAAATACATGCGACATAGGGCATTGCGACCGACTGCATTGCCATTTCTGCTCTCAACAAATGGGAGAAACCCTGCCACCAGATTGTAGCGCAACGTCGCATACACGGAGGGGTATATCGTCTCCAGGGAGCCGCAGATATCAGGGAGTCGCATTGAATGAGCAAGGGACAATGGCAACTGCAAAATACAATGACCATAGTGGCGATTCTAATGCGGGACTCTTATAACCCTTCAAGTTATAGCGGCGTCTCAACGCCAGGCTGTCGTTCTTTTCGCATACTGAGATCAGTGTAAAAAAACAACGAAACACTCAAAAATGACTCTCCACGCATTCGTCAAAAAAAATTAGACAATGAAGTTGCCAGCGCTAGACTACCAGCAAAAATAGCGTGCGTGAGTCTTCGTTTACGAAAGGAACGTTAATGCCTGCCCAGTAGTAAAAAAAATCTTTCCTAAATTTCGAACTAAGGTCTTAGGTCACAGTCTTTTTTGTTCTTGCATAATCCTGCTGATGTGAGTGAAGAGGAATAAACCAAAGGATTCCTCTTCACTCACATCAGCAGGATTATGCAAGAACAAAATTGAAAGGTTCTGCCGAGTTATGCCGAGTTTCCTTGCTGCATTTCAAGAGCAGTTGCCAGCGCGAAGCGAGTACACGATGAAAGCGAGCTATATTGATTTTCTGGTGCCTTGTCATCCTTCAACGAGTCTGCTACCGTCTCTCGTGGGTTGGTATTGTTGAACTGTAAAAGTATCGAAAAAAGACAATACCGTGGCTCTGACTACGACGCGGGTCTTGTTTTAGCGCACTATTCAATAACACGTTTGAAAGAGTGTTGTGAATCTTGGTTAAGGGCACCAAGGTGGTATTAAATACTCAAGAAATGCTCTACAGAGACCTCTAATTTCTCCATATTTTTTGCGGGTACATAACACGTTACTGCAGTTTTTCATAAGCGTCTCCTTGTTGGAATATAGTACTAAACTGCGAAAGGAGTATATCACTGAAAGAAGTGTCTCGCTAAACTGTGGGAACATCTCTTAAGTACAGACTGTTGAAGCTCTATTTGCTTTGCATCCGCAATATCAAAGTAAACGTATATCCAAAAATGCATCATCAAAGCACACATATATATAGAAACAAACCCATCAGCAATGCCAAAGTACTCATACATATACAAATAAATGCATCAGCAATGCCAAAGTACTCGTACCGAATACAAATAAGTGCATCAGCAATGCCAAAGTACTCATACAGAATAAAAATTAATGCATCAGCAATGCCAAAGTACTCATAGAGAATACAAATAAATGCATCAGCAATGCCAAAGTACTCATACATATACAAATAAATGCATCCAAAATGCCAAAATACAGATATAGAGATGTAAATAAATGCATGAGCAATGCCCAAGTACACATAGATCTATAAAGAAATGCATCAACAATGCCCAAGTACACATAGATCTATAAAGAAATGCATCAACAATGCCAAAGTACACATAGATATATGTATAAATGCATCAGCAATGCCAAAGTACACATAGATATATGAGCTAATGCATCAGCAATGCCAAAGTACACATAAATATATGAGTAAATGATTCAGCAATGCCAAATACATAGATATATGGGTAAATCATTCAGCAATGCCAAAGTACACATAAATATATGAATTAATGCATCATCAATTTCAAGGTAGCAGTGGATGCCATCTTTCCCTTTAGAAGCCTCGAGAGGATTGTGCATATGATTTGCGGACACCAAGCGAAGATCAACCTGTATTGTCAAATTTACTTGCTTCATTCCCTTTTAAAACCTCTATATTTGGGGGGATTTTTGGAAATGACGTGGAAAAGCCACGACTGCTTTCATTTTTTGGCTCTACCGAATAATGTATGGAGGCCATAAGAGGAAATATCGCCCGCACCATAGAGAACATCCGCATCTATATAATATACTGTTTCCACCGACGGGAAACGCGGCGAGGCAAAGCACGTAAGCGGCAATCTCAAAGATGGGAACCCATGCCAGAGATTGACTGACGGATAATCTGGTCTTCCTGCTGGAAGGGCTTGAGTGAAACTCTGAAAATTCACTCTGGTTTGGTGGTTCGTGAAGGTACAGGAAATCTTGGCCTCTTCTGTTCTTTTGATTTATCCTTTTCGCACGGCTTGCTTCTTGCTCGAATACAGCCTGCGGCGTAAGCATAAAAACATCGTCCACTTCACGGGGCATGATAGATACCACGGCCAAACGTTAATGCTTTGCAACCACGAGTTTACACTTCTCTGCCACGTCTAATTTGGCTGGTACCCTATTGAAAAGCGAATATTGATCGCCTTGTAAGACCAAATTGCAGCGAGAGAGAAAGAACAAGGAAAGGCGAGAACCACTCATCTCATAAGGAAAACAGAATCTTCAAGCTACCTAGAGATACTGAAGCCCAAGCTCAACCGATTAAAAAGAACACGTAGGAAGGTTACAGTGCCAAAACTATTTTTCTGATCAAATTCAACCCTACAATACAAAAGGTTGTAACAGTGGTACTCCCTCCAAATCGCCATAATTATAATACTCCACTTTCGTTTGCTAGATCACCCTATCATATTCGCTCCAGCCATTATCCTGTAAACAAGCTTTCCTTCCCGTCGCAGCACTGTGCCATTCCAATCTTTGGGTTATCATCCAGAATTCTTGAAACTTTTTGCAGATGAAGACAAGAACGTTTCGGCTGCATGCCAGCCAACAACAGCATATTTTCCCTCCTTGTCGCTTTCCGAAAATAATACTGAGGACCTGCTCGTACAGATATTAGCTGCGCTACTCTAATCCAGAGGAAGCAGATGCCATTTTAGGCCACCTTTCTTTTTTCTGCTTGTTTTAGTACTAATTTAGAGAAATCTGAAAACGCTTCTTGGATGTTTTTTTGGAGTGATGAACAGCGCTTTCAAGGGGCTAGCCTGCAATTGGCCGCAACTGAGACATTCAGCCTACCACGAATATTGATCATATATAATCAAACCGCTAACAGTCTGGAGCAGAGTTTCTTGGGATAGTGTGATGCTTTGGATAGCCTAAACCCGTGTGTATATTATACCCGGTGACTACAGATTCGCAACATCCACTGAAAGGCAATGCTTTGTCTTCAGTTGTTTTGGGTAACCGGGCGTGCGACATCAGAGATGCTGGGTGCCATTTTTTTGTCATTCAGTGATAATCCATTCCCGCTAAACTTCCAACGTAATTCTAGAACGGCACTGGATATATGGTAAGCAAAGTGATTGCCTACTAGTAGAGTGATTGCTTACTTAATATGCAACTTTCTATTGCCTGCCAAATGAGAGCAGAATATATCTGTGCTTTAACAGGATGGCCATTGGGTTTTTGCAGAAATTTGTACCTTCGCTGCATCCGCAACAAAAAATAGGCATTAACCAATAAAAAAAAAAAGTTTTTTAGCGGTTAGAGCTAGCTCGCATTAGTCTCAGCCAGAAACGCGCATTTGAAGCGTCGACGGAGTAATGCAGTTTTTCGGATTCTTGACAACCTACAGTAAAGCATTCAGGAAATCCAGCAGCGACAGCAAACCATTGTATCGCTGTAGTCGTCCAGTTTGTTTGGTTGACCAACATTTCCAGCTGCCACATGCTGGGCAGATATTTTTCTCCTCGCTGGTTGTGCGGGTCATTTAAAAGCCGAATGCCAGACGTTATTACACTACCAGCCTCTTCCTAGACTATAAAATATAGATTAGTTCCTTGTTAAAGGGTCCCAGCGGTATGAGGCTTGCAAGTCGCACGCATAGTACTCGGCTACGTTTGGTGTCACTTACCTTGAATTATCGTTATCTCATTCCTTCTGCTTTTCACTACCAAATCAGCAGCTGGCACATCAAGGAAGCGGTTGAACTCTTTTATAACGTTCTCGTCACCCAAAGACTGAGCCAGGTGCCAGATGGCTGTTGCCGATAGGAGGCAGACAACGGCGAATAATCCGTTCGACCTTGAAACGACGTAAAAGCTGCGGGGGGCAGTTATCGCCCCCCAACCAGTTAGGCAACAGTGAAGTTACTCGACCACCAAATGAAATGCAACCAAGGGGTCCGAAATATGTTTTCGTGCCAGTAGGGAAGGCTTAAACAATCCGTGACCTCAAAAGTTTATTTAAGATGGTCTGAAATAAGGTGAGATTCGCTCCTACTTTCCAGGCTTTCTGTAATCAATTTAACAAGATTTGCACTCGCGTATTGTCTGGAGCAAACATGTTCGCCCTACTAACAGTGTAGACTTCGTATGCCGATATACGGCATGGTCCATGAAGCTCTCGGATTAGTAAGCCCTAAGACAGCCACGTTTCTGATATCGAAGCACTTCGCCAACCACCTTACGCGGATCCCTGCTGCGTCCTTGAACTATATTTGATGACCTCCCATTTGATCTTGTTCTAGGCCTTGCCCTGCTGATCTTGGGCGGCTGCTAGTCCCCTGCTTAAGCCCACCTCAAACTATGGGGGAGGAGACTGTAGATACAGGCGCGCCGACGCCGTTTCAGATATACAAGGATAGCAGCTGCATGCCCCCATTCTTCTTTTAACTGCGCTAGAATTATTGCATTTAGTAGACACAGGCCTTTTACGCTTTGATTTCATGTGGATACATGGGCCTTTTAGCTTCTAATTTCGTGCCAGCTACATTAAGCCGCCGAAAGCAGGGGAATAACGACACTGCACATGCTAAAAAAAAAGTCGCATCATATTCGGGGACCCTGCAGCTGAGCAGAGCATTCAATCCCACAGGCCCTAGATAACCCAGAACCGCACGCATATCCGTATGCATCCGTCTGCATAAGGGGAAGAACGATACGTCTGTGCCGGCTCCTCCGATGCACATACTACAGACACAGGCCAACCCAAAACCAACAGCAGGAAAGCGCGACTGAGCTGTCCCTTCACATGAATGTGGCATAGTCATGGGGTAGGCATCCGGTTTCCCCAGCTTGTGGGGCTCCGGGCATCGGGGAGCTAGAACAGATGTCTCGCCCTTTCCGTCTGCGTGCTGGAAATGGGAGAGGGCGAGACATCTGTGCCATTTCCTGCAGGCAGACGGATACATATGTGTATCAGTGCAATAAACGAGCACCATCACTGGCTGGTGGACAAAAGCCTGTCTCGCCAGTCTTGTGTGTGCGCGGCCAGCTAATAAGTGTTCCCCTGCCACTGTACGTGTGCAGTACACCAACCAGTCAAACTAGGGCACCACCGCAGGCTGCCTCATCCACTTTTCCTGTCTGAGCCTCCCGTGCAGCAGTTGGATTGACCAAAGGAGGTGTGTCCAACAACTAGCGGTTGCTCTCTTGCCAAGCACCACCGCAGCCGGCGTCATCCACTTTTCCCGTCTGACCCTCCCGTGCACCAGTTGGATTTGAGTCACGTTCTAGCGGATGAAGACGGCATACCCAAGCCAGCAAAACAAGCCTCTCTCAGAGCCGCATCACTTCCGCAATGCTGCTAACGGAGGGGGGGGCCTTCAGCGGCTCTGCAAGGGCTGCTACCCACTAGGCATACGCACTTCTTCACAATTTCCATTGCAAGTTTGTCCCAACAGGTTGCTGAGCATCTGGCCAATGATACGTATAGCATCGTGGGTATGCAGCTAGCGCATGTTTTGCAATTCAGGTCAACTTGCCATATAGGGACGGCATCTCAAATTCGTATGCACTACGAAGCGCACAGGAGGAGAAAGCGAAGGCGAAGGAACAATCTTTTAAGGTGAACAGCAAATGTTATAGTCAGACAAAACATCAGAAATATCATGCTAAGACGGTGCCTGTGGCACAAATAGATACTTACTGTGTTCAACCAATATGTGCAGCTCCACGGGAAGAGGGTTTTGCAGACCTAAATGCGTATTGCACATCTACTCATCCTCGTCCCCAGCGACATGCGGAGCGGAGCGACACTGCTTGGTTGTGCACATTCGGAGTCTGAGGCGCCCTTCTTACCTGAACCCCGACGTATGCAATCCACTTAGCATGCCGTTATTGTTTTCCCATTGACCTGTGGTAGGCAATCGTC
Organism: Eimeria maxima; assembly: GCF_000499605.1. NCBI lineage: Eukaryota > Apicomplexa > Conoidasida > Eucoccidiorida > Eimeriidae > Eimeria > Eimeria maxima. The sequence continues at coordinate 9,953 of NW_013566709.1, read as the reverse complement.
CATTGACCTGTGCTAGGCAATCGTAAGGGAAGTCCTGGAAGAGAATTCAGTGCTCCTCACCGAGGAAACACTCGTGGTTGGCTGTGAGCAGATTGCTGCTCGCAACAAGTTGATCGTGCTGACTGTTTTCCAATATAAGTGTAGCTACATGCCATCGAAATCACTAGGTTTATGGTACCTGAGGTATTTTGTTTTTCTGGCATGCAGCTGGAGTAGGGGGTGGCCCCATATTCCTCATTGTTGTGCTGCAGGGATTGAACGCACTTATTACATAGCAGCTCTGCGCAGGCGCGCTGGGCTGCGGCGGCACTCCCATGAAGGGCTTCTCCAGAAAGCTTTCGCCACATTTTTGTCGCTCTTAGTAGGAAAGTGGGGAGCTAACCCATTTTCACATGAAGCAAGCTAGTGTTCATCACTCAGCAGCAGCGTTGTAAAGAGCCGCCCACGGAATGGAAAGTCAAGGAGTCCCTGTGTGAGAGCTCTCCCACGTAACCTTAACAACGCACCCTTTCCTGCTAACAGATGCTATGAGGAGTTGAACAGAACAGGAAAGCCAATATGCCGTGAAACATCTTTTAGATTGCCTTTACATTCCTGCCAAGGGGCAGGAATGTAAAAGCAATCTCAAAGGTTTCTGCGAGCAAGCGGACTCAGCAGGGGTCATTCGGAAGTCTTCTATTGCTTAAAGGCAAGGTTTGCAGTTTATCTAGATTGACAATTTTTGCTGGCCTGCGCTGGATGTAGCCTTGCGGTTGGATCCTGCGGTTGGGCAGCTGGACTCTTATTATATGGGTCTCTAACACACCAACAGCTTTCCAGGCTGCTTTGTTCTCCGCCATCAGCAGTTACATGTGGGCACGAAACAGGCGGAAGGAGAGCATGGACAAAATCCCGCGAAAGGGATTCAAAGAGTCCTCCTTGAGCAATTCAGGTGCTTGGAACCCCCAGCTTAATGTAACTTGTCCAAGGCAATTCCACTTTCCTGGTTCGAAGGATCTTCCAATGGCGGCTGTCTGCTTGGCCATTCTTCGGCCAGCCCGATTCAGCTCAATGCCATGGGTGAGGCAAACTATGTGTGCCATCGGTTTTTGGTCTCGGGTGATTTCCTGCACAAGCATATGTGTTTCAACTGCTGGCAGGATATTAGCGAGAGGGTAACCCCTCGCGATAGCCTTCTTTAGAAACACTAAGCTGAGCGTTTGAATGGTAAGCAGCGGAGCGTGAGCAGCATTGGGAAAGATCCTTCGCATGTTCATCCATTGAAAGTGTGTTACGACTTTTGCATGCTTTAGTGGTGTATGGGCTCTAAATACGCAACCTCCCGGCTCCGTGACATTGTACCCTCTATGTAACCCCAGCTCGCTACCACCAATTTTACCACGAACAAGCACATCGTAGCTCTTCAGCTACCGGGGAACCTGGGGTCACCCGCGAAGTTTTCACTCAAAGTAACCTGTTATGAGTGGAAGTAGCCCAGACAACCTCACGTGTAGATAAAAAGGTTCGCAAGCATTTGAAAGAACAGGCTTCCTAATGCATCATATTGCATTCGACGGGACCAGACGCAAGCGTTATATGTTCAACTTGGCCTGCTCATTGATAGCCACTACTTTTCCCACCCGCGTTGGCAGACGTAAGACCGCAACCAAGATGTAATTTTACACGTGGCAGCGCAGCCAATTGAATCCCTATGGGACGTAAAAAGAGTTGAGAGTTCTGTAGCAGAACAGCATTGTGAATGTGGGTTTAAGTTTATGCTACTTATTCAGCGGTGAGGATGCAGCACTGCGGATCGTCTCAGAATGCTGCATTCTCACCAGTGAATAAGTAGCATATTGGGTGGTCGATACACTGGACGTGACATTCGTGCTGGTACTCTTGGTGTCCAACCAAGGAAACGGAAGCGAAAGGCCGACATATGTAAGGCGTGATGGCACAGCATTCCCTCCTTTTATAATCCGTTAAAGCGTACAAATTCCTGGTTGTCAAGATGCCACAATTCAGGGGATAGTACCAGCCATCTCTTCTCACCTTAGAGTTTTTCAAACTTTTCCGGCAGTGCTGTCGGTCGACAGAGGATTTGCCTGGGTGACGTTAACGCGCTTCAAACTTTTTCGCGAAGCAGTGTCTGGTTTCCTGGGACCTGCTTGCAAATTTCCTGGTTGTACGAGGCATCGGGTTCGTCCCCCCATAACATATGCAGAAGGGAGAATCACACAGATAATTGAGGGGACAGACGCAGCACAGCTGATGAGCAATTCCGAGTATATGGGCAAATAGTCGCCTTGACAGCTTCAGACGAGGATTATTAGCAACGGTATTCGTTGACCCATCAAATCATTAGTCCCTGAGATAAAACATTGTGGAACCGTTCCGCCCTGACTATAACCTTGGTTAATCAAAAAACAGCACAAGAAACAACCAAGGCTACTGGTCGACCATCAATTATGAGTGCTGGCTAGTACACGGGCTGGCCGCCACACCGGTCCATTTCCATCAAGCCTTCTTGAGCCCACTACTGCCCGGAATTTCGTCTATGCCTGAGTGTCAATCTTCATACAATATTCGGGCTAAGCGCAGTTCACTGGTAGCACCACGCCTCGTAGCTAATGAAGCATGTCCAGTACGCTATTTCGTAGTTTCTTTATGTTCCGATCGTATCTCCGCATAGTCCAGCACAGCAAGATTCATCCAATTCTGAACGACAAAAGACCCTCGTCGCGTTGATTGAAGTAGAGCAAGGAGCACAGTAGGATCCTAGAACAATTGCAAACGCGGAAACGTTCAGTTTCACTTCATAGTCCTACCGATCCCGCAGGACAGAATTGTGGGGGGACAAGCATACAATTGCTTAGCTGTACGCTATCATTAAACACACGTCTTTGCAATTGGGTACACGAACATCGACCTAAATAATATAGCTTCCTTTCCCACTAGTAAACATCCGTGGTTACCAATATTGTTCCGGGCGTCGCAACTTTGCATCTAAGTTCCCAAGTTCTGACAGCAACCCTTCGGACTTGGACCTTATGTGGATTTCATGTTTATTGCTGAAATTCATCTACTCGTTGTTGCCTACGGGTATTCTACTCAAGATAAATTTCTTGATTGCTTTCAGGATTGAACAACGGTTTGACGTTGTCATCAATTATTTCTGTACATGGTCCGCAAAAGTTTAGGCGCACCTGCACCGCAAAAAAGCGCTGTCAGAAAATGGCAACAGTGCTTGAAGGACATGTTTCAAACGCTGCAGGCCGATCAATGCCGAAAGCTACCCGGCTTGTGGGTAAAATTTGGGGAACAACCGTCATTTCGTTCAATCTAGATCGGTTTTGAGGAGCGCAAATGACCAAGTTGTACTTCGACTGACTTCAGAGAGAGCAGAAGATCACAGTGGCTGCGATTTGTAACAGGAGGGTGTTATGTTTGGATGCTCAACAAGGCAGGAAGAAAAGTGAACAGCGTTAACAACTCTGCTCTTCGCAGTTCCCCCACAGCGTCGTCGCGAACCAAGCTGACCCTAATGCAACAGGCCCTATGGTTAGCAAGCATACCTTTCCTTCATTAGCCCCCGATAAGTAGCGGGCTGAGTAGCCACTGCGACCATGGCGCTGACAGCTCAAAACGCTCTAGAATGAACAAGATGACGGTTTTTCCCCAAATTTAATCCATGGCAGCTTTTCGTGACTGCACCTGACCCAACAGAGCATACTGGTCATGGAATATCAATATCAAGATTATTGGCTGCGTGTCGTTATTTTGCCAGGCATTTAGATTTGGCAGTTGGAAGGGATCTATGTGCCATTAATCTCATCGTTCTTGTACTGAAGCACAGAGCTATATGTTTGATGCTTGCAAGAGACAAAGAAATTTGGTGCTTTTTCTCCATGTCACTACTGAGGCCCCCGCCAAACTATGAAATGAAACTGTTCGTTTTCGCTTTTACATGAACGTCGCCATTGTTGTTGGCTCACATTGGCATACGTGCTGTAATTCGATCCAAGCGGTAGACGTTGAAAATTTAATAGCTGGGTTTTGGAGTTGGGCGTTGCCGCCTCGAGCAAAAAATGTTGAAAAGAGGGATGCGAGGGAGCTCCAACTCCTACGGCATGCCTGGATGTCGAGCAAACCCTCTTCACGCGTTTGAATAAACCCTCAGTGTTGCTACCGAGCGGGCTAGGCTTGGTGTTCTATTAGCTGATTAGTGTGTCAAGCAACTTAAGATGTGTTAGCACGAGAACGACCTCCTCCTCTTGCTCGCCTCCTGCCATTATTTGCCGTGTGAAAACCCCAAATATGATGGCTTAGACGGATACAGTCAGTGCTAATGCCACGTTGTACAAACGACGCTGTGCGTTCATCGCTGTGCGTTTACTGAGTCCCAACTCGTGTGTAAGCACTCTTTTGTTTTCCTTTGCTATGCACCCCAGGGACCCATATATTAATGCATGCACTGGCACTTTATACCCACGTTTTTCATAGTACGTCTTGAGGCTTTGATACTTTTCTTCTTTTTGGAGACGAGCAGAGCCAAACGAATTCTTCTGATAGTCTTCAAACACGCTTGTGCTTTTCGTCCCTGAGGAAGATATCTGGCCTCAGTAGGATATCCATATCCGCTGGACTGCTATCGATTTGTAGAGTCTGGTCCCGATTCACCGCGCTCCGCTTGATTGCCGTTGTAATCCTTTCTAAGGCCTTGTTATGTCGTTCTTTGATTTTGCTGTCAAGGCTGTGCGGACAATGATTAAGCACATGTGCAAGTGTTTCCGGGTCTGCTGTGCAGTGACGACATCTAGATACCTTGGAGACTTTAATCTTCTTCAGGTATGCTCTCGTGGGAAATTGTGCAGAGCGTGCTCTTAAAGCGAAAACGACCTCCTCCGGCTTCAGTCGGGTTGGTCCCCGCAAAAAAGCATTGCTAGCTGCTGTTTGGTAGGCCACAGATTTTCCTTGGTCTACTTTGTCCTTCCATACATCGCGCTGCCGCCCTGCCATGTGTTACTTGATACTTTTAATGAGGTGTTGCTGGTCTAGACCAGAACCATCTGCTGTCTTTATCGCTGCCGTTACTCCCAGTCTCGATTTGCGTTTTGCTAGCCGATAGACGTCCTGGGAGCTCAGACCAGAGGCTTCTAATATCCACCTTCTTGTTTCTCCTCTTCAGGCAACGAAGATCGTTGCCGTTGAGGTGAGCAAGTATTGCGGCTCGGTCGCTATCTTCACTGTCAGGTGTGCAAACGAAAGCCTTTTTGATGACTTCTAGCACTTGGCCTTCTGCAACTGCCCGAATCATGCTGTCGTTGCTGTTGAGCATCTGGATAGCATGCCCTATCTGCGTTGCTGTTGCGATCGTCTTCAGAGAGGTGCACCCCAGTCCTCCACTATAGGTGGGCTGGTGAAGCATCTCTGTCGTCGTGCTCTTTGAAAGCTTGAACGTCGCCTTTATGGCGGAGCGTATATGACGATCAAATAGGTGCAGGTGCTGCTTGTAGGGGTAACAGTGCCTGAGATGATAATCAAGCCTGGATATCACAAAGGTGCCCACCGCATCCAACTTTTGCCAGGGGAGTAACGCTGACCTGAGGAACTTGAGGATGTCCTTCTTGGCTTTGCTCATGACCAGAAGGACTTGCCCTTGGTGCACTGGAGTCTCCAATGCGTCCTTTAGTCCTAGGTATTTATACGCCTCCCCTAGCTTCACCACTGGCAAGACCTCGTTATGCAGCTTGAGTTGAACAGGATCTAGTTGCTGCCGAGTCCCGTTCAATTTCCAACCCAGTGTTGCCCATTTGGACGGGTTGGCCTCTAAACCTGTCCAATCAAGGAATTTCTTCACCACTTGGTGAAGGCTGCTGATGCCCGCACGGCTGTTGGCAACAGTCTTTAAGTCATCTGCGTACGCCATGCGGGAAACCTTGACTGGAGGCTTCCCATTTGTCGTGCGTAGTTCTAAGCCTTCGTTGCATGCGGCCAACTGCTGCAGGAGCGGCTCAATGGCAAGATTGAAAAGAATGGGGCTGAGAGGGCAACCTTGTTTGACTCCCCTCTTATTCTCTATTCTGGCTGAGCAGCCCTCCTTCGTCAATATGCAGAAGCTCGCTCCTTGATAGAGATCTATGATGATCTCCCGACCGTGCTGCGGAAGTCGTTGAACCTGCAGGACAGTGTGTATGTGCTTGTGAGGAATAGATCCAAAGGCGTTCTTCAAGTCGTAGTAGGTCATGTACAGTGGCCTTTTCCTCCTGCGGGTAGAGTGGAGAATACTCGCAAACATCAGTGATATCCAAGATGAGCCTAGTTAGAATTAACGTTTACTTTCATTAGCCCCCGATACGTAGCGGGCTGAGTAGCCACTGCGACCATGGCGCTGACAGCTCAAAACGTTCTAGAATGAACAAGGTGACGGTTTTTCCCCAAATTTAATCCATGGCAGCTTTTCGTGACTGCACCTGACCCAACAGAGCATACTGGTCATGGAATATCAATATCAAGATTATTGGCTGCGTGTCGTTATTTTGCCAGGCATTTAGATTTGGCAGTTGGAAGGGATCTATGTGCCATTAATCTCATCGTTCTTGTACTGAAGCGCAGAGCTATATGTTTGATGCTTGCAACTTCTCCATGTCACTACTGAGGCCCCCGCCAAACTATGAAATGAAACTGTTCGTTTTCGCTTTTACATAAACGCCGCCACTGTTGTTGGCTCCCATTGTCGTACGTGCTGTAATTCGATCCAAGCGGTAGACGTATTTCGTCTTTTTGAATAAAATGCGTCCAAAAGAATTTTCCTGCAATTCTTTTGGACGCATTTTATTCCAAAGAGTTTTCCTTCAATTCTGTGCAGAAACATAAACGCATTTTATTTATGTTTCTACGCAAAGATCATTTCGGCAGTCTACGGTAAAGCGGTGCTTGACCATGCGCAGACCGCATCCGAAGGTGTGCAAAGTAGCTAGTGCTCACAAGGGCAAGGAAAACGTACTGGAGTTGCTCAATTTCCTGCTTCGGAGCTGTTCCCTATGGTGATGCTTGCAATGAAGTTCGCTAAGCCTGACTATTCTAAAAAGGTGTATTCTCATGCATGGGTAGAATTCCCGGGGTTCCCGCAGACGTTTACTCATGCAATGACTGGTGGAGTGCACGACCTGATATGCGCAGAATAAGCGGAGATAAACCTGGAAAGGTGAGGCGACCGCTCCCTTTTACCACCGAGCATTACTCGTCAGCAGTCGCAATTTACTTATTTGTCAACCGCGAGCTTTGGCAAATTTCTTCGGCTGCTGACAGCCAAAAACCGCCACCAGGAAATTTCACGCATTTGGACGATTATGTTTGACGAAAAGGTGTGCGCACATGCTACATATGAATGTTACAGTGTTTTCCACTGCCATCCACTTCGACACCGGAAATAGCTCTCAGTGCTACAAACTGCTGAGACACGCCCAGGCAGTTACGTGAGCTATGGTAGGGGAATATGCCTACCCATTTACCCATAAGTAAATATATACTCCAAGTGGCTCTAGAAATTATAACTACTACACGGTTTTTCCAAAGACCTTTTAGTGGTGTACGGCAGTCCTAGTAGCACATGCTTTGTGCTGGGATAAGCCTGCGTTGTGGTGTCACAACGTATAATGCATGTGCGACTGGATAAGAGCTGAGTCAACCAAAATTGTTGTGGAAACTTGTACATTTTGAAGGACGTCAGCTTGATAACTGCAATCAGCTGCAAAATGCAGTCAACTGCAAATGAATGTATACCTAAATTTATCGTTCCAACCGAATGGGCGCCGCGAGCAGCTTCGAGGACAGAAGATCCAAGGTATGGATTTCTCAAGCACAGGAAGTCTCTATCTACAGTTACCACTTTCTCTGCTCACAGATATTAACCTGTCTGACTCTGCGGGAGATAAGGCGACCTTACCTGGCATTATTTGCAAGGCACCTCAGCACAACGAATTGTGCAGGACAGTTCTGCATATGCCATCACAGCCAAGTCTACCTTGCTGCAGGCACTAACACTGTAGGTAATTGCTGAGTAGTCTTACTTGCCTAGATTCTGCCTAATTGTTTGAAAGTAGCTTGTGAAAGCCGGCGAAGTTTTCTTCATGTGCCACAGCATTCTAAAGCCTAATTCTTTGTCGATCTGAATTGCACCGGCGGCGGCAGTTGCATTCAAATTGTGCGCATGAGAAGTCCTCCTGTAGTACTTTCTGTTTACTACTTTTTTATTTTAGTAGTTAAATAAACTTGGGCTGCAGCCAGACTCCATTGAATAGAAGCAGTGTTTCGTGTGTAAGCTGCGCACGCCGGTGGATCCTGGGAAAGACTTCTGTGGCCGTAGAAGTGACCCTGTTGCATCAGAGACACGACAGTTTCTGACTACAGCATTTTCAAAGCATCTTGCCGAAATAAATCGAGGACAAAAGGGAATATTGCGAAGTCTAAAGAGAAGTGTGCTTTGCAAGGTGTTTGACGGCTTTCTCCACCTCCACGTCGATCTTGTACCAGAGATTTCCGTTGCAGTCAGTACAGCATTTTACCGCTGCCCTGCTGTTATTGAAATTAATGTTTTCACTTTAATAGTTACAAGCATTCAGAAAACACACGCAGTTAAATATATTGCGCCAACCGCTGCACTCAATACATGCAGCAAGCACAACACAGAACAGGCACGGTGGAAGCGTACCCAAGCTTGCTTGAAGCGCGCTTCGCCAATAAAGTTGGCCTCGTATCCATCGATAATATCGATATATAAGAAGAGGTTATATGTGCAGAGTTGGTTACTGAGTGCAGGTTGAAGGCAGGAGAACTCGAAACAAGCCTAAAATGGCGTCTCTTGAGCCGCTTGCAACGGTTACTCGGTGGATAGGGTTTGTGAGTGGGGTGTTAACAGTTCTTCTCTGGTGCTTCCAGCTCTCCTCCACCTCCCCATCGATATCGATAGGAGACGATCCTCTTGCAGATGTGAACAAATCGAGCTGGCGAATGCAGCTATTCTCCTTCGTCCCTTCCGTGTTCATTGATGTGTGGACTCCGTTTGTCATGGGCGCCATAACGGTCATGTCACACTTCGCCTCCTTCCACTTAGACTTCATGTCTGTTAACTTCGCTCACTACTTCATTTGGTCAATCTTAATGGCTTTGTTCGGCAACATGGGTTACGCAGGGGTCGTGGGGATTGTAGTTGCTTCTATTACCCTTCTGTCTTCCCTTCTAAGTTTGATTTGCGCCTTCCTATATGACGGCACTGCAAGTCTTAAACTGGGAAACTAAAGAATAAACAACCAAATCTACAAACCGCTGCTGCCAGAAACCTTCAAGGAAGGGTAGAACGGTGAATCAAAAGGAGCATCCTTGTCCGAAGCACTAAGCCACTTAGGCTTGCCGCAGCAACGAGTCAACCTACTTCTTGATAATCGATTTCATTCCACGCCGTCTTAAGCAGCACATGCAGCAGCAGCAGATAGCCGATAACACTTCATGCATGTAGACAAGAAACAAGCAGAGAGGAGCCAGCAGCGCCTCCCGGCAATTTTTGCTTGTTATTTATTATTATTAATATTATTTATTACTAAATATAAGCAGACTGTGGGATCTTACAAGAACAACGAAGGGCCCACGATACAGCAATTTGTTCTTTTTTGTCACAATGCAAAAACGAAAAAAAAAACAAAATTACCTTCGACAGAATCCCTCAGGATATTGTCCATTTGGGACTTTTAAAAACCTCCTTTTGTTTTTCTCTCCCTCAGTTTCTCTTGTTTAACTTTCGTTCGCACTGAAACTTAGAAACAAAAAAAACAACGGAGCCGCAGCACCAGCAATACGTGCCGCTCGTGGTGCAGCAATATAGTTAGACGACATGTTCATTATTAATATTATTATTACTGTTATTATTATTTAATAATAATAATAATAATAATAGTAATAATATATATATATTATAT